>NC_056702.1:1699732-1999732 GCF_018831695.1 Puntigrus tetrazona
AACAGCACTAAAAGCACAGTGTGCTCATGAGCTGACAAGAGCTCAAGAGAACATCTGACCCCTGCAGAGAGCAGACTATTAGCACAGCTGAAACTCACAGCACAATGACTCAGGTAAAATTTCTGTCTACCTTAAAAACAAAGGTCACTTTACTTTTGCTGATTGAGTTCTGAATCTAGGGATTTAAGCTTTTTGTGCTTTTGTGTCTCTGTTTCAGTCTGCTTCTTTTTCTTGCGAGCCGAAAAGTGCACAGTCATTTTAAATGAAATCTCACCTCTCAACACCCTTTATATGAGTCATTGTTTCTCAGCGTGACATCAGGCATAGAGTGTGGATCGTCCTCATATGCACTCTGAACTAGTCAGACGATATTCTGCGTTATAAGAATCTACTACAAAAAAGCACAACTGCCATCATCTTAACCGGAGCTGCTGCTACTCGGTTCACAGATCCTGCCAGAATAACTTTTTGGCCCAGAAATGTATCATTACATCACTTGCTCAGCAGCAGATCCTCTGCAGTGAATGGGTGCCATCAAAATACGAGTCAAAAAGCTTATAAAACATCACAATAATGTAATCCACATCCCTCCAATATATCAATTAACCTCTTTTGGAGTGAACATTTTTTGTAAAAAAAAAAAAATAAAATCCATCATTAAGGCATTGTAAGGCAAAATAAGAGTCCATAGTTTTGTCCCAGTTGTTCTCTTATACCAAAACCTTATCTGTTTTAAAATGTTTTGTCTTGTAAACAGTGTGCATATTTCTCTTCTGATTCAGACAAGGACTCGAAAGATGTTCATTGATTGACTGGAGTGGATTATTGTGAAGTTTTATCAGCTGTTTAGACTCATTCTTATGGCACTCATTCACTACAGAGGATCCATCGCTGAGCAAGCCATGTAATGCTATATCATTTATAAAAATCTGTTCCAATGAAGAAACAAACTACATCTGTGATAGCCTGAGGGTAAGTACAATTTTGGGCTTTTTTTGTTTTTAATTTTTAAAGCACAAATACCCGTAAGAATTTGTGTTACACATTATTTTGATAGTCCACTTCTGACAACAAGTAACTACATGTCAATTAATCCTCCTTAAATTGCAACTACATGTCTACTAACTTTCATAGTAGGCTGTTAGGTTAGGTTTAGGCTTAGTAGAATAATTTGACATATACTTGCAAAATTTCTTACGGTCGTATGTTATATGCTGTGGACCCATGAAAATAAAGCGTTAGAAGATATTAAACAGGCAGCCTACTAATACTCTAATGACTGCTAGTTGCACGGTAGCTTACTGTTAGTATGTCTGAAGTGGACTATAAAGTGACTATAAAGTCATATCAAGAGATATTCTGTCTTGTAAATTTAGAAAAAAATACTACTTTTGGAGGATTCCGACCTGATGAGCAAAGAAGGGAAAGCAGAACGACGTCAGCGGAGGGTTTCTGCTGAGTTAGCAAGACACGACCCCAGCGGTCCCCCGGCACAGGCTCCCTCTGCCCAGCCCTGGAATGAACGGCATTCTGTTTGACATCCTTGCGCCACTTTACACATTCTCACTCCCTACAGGCGAGAATGCTGTTACCGACTCTGATGCGGGCGTAAGGTGGGTGTATCTACTGCTTTCCATTCTGTCATTTCAGCAATGGAGGAAGCAACTGCACCGCAGGACAAGTGTTCGGGGCTTTGGGGGGCAGATGAGCGCATGGGGCAATTTGCTTGATGAAGGAACACACACACACACACACATACACACAAACACAGTGACTCATCCACAACACCGATTCTGTTCCCGTGCCAATATAGGCACTGCAGCGGCGATCATTTACATAATAAATATCTCATTACAGAGATAGTAACCGAAATGCATTCATTAATCATATTTAAAGCCAGCAGAGGGGAAACACAACGTTCCTGTAAAGTAACTTTTCTCAGTGTGAAGTTCTCAGTAGAGAAGTATATTCTCTACAGCCACGAGAAGGTCACAATGACTCTGAATAGAGAAACGGACTTTGTTATAAAAACAACAGTTGAATCGGTTCGTATTTCTAAAAGTGTCTACACTGCGTTTGAAATTAGTTTCAAAGACGAATCAAGGCTTTCCTTTGGGACTACTAAAAAGTCAATGGCAGAATTTGTCTGCAGTCTCATTCATAAGACCTGAGGGAAGAGTTCTGTTACAAAGTCAAAGTGAGGAGAGGTATTATAAAGTTCATTTAATGTCTAATTATTAATAAAATATTTACATAAAACCTGTATAACATTACATTTATATACTGCATAAAACTTTTACTCCTGTGTTCACTTAACTCTGCCATTATCAAAGAAATATATTTATTTAAAAATATATAACTAATATATAATATGACAGTAATGAGTAATGTGACAGTTATTTGAATATAGTAGTGAAATTGTTTATTAAATAATTAATGGAAATCCATTAGTGGAAAAACAAAAGCATAAACATCAAACATTAGCAATGGATTTCATGATTTCTAGTTTTATTGTAAAATTATTTTAGTTTGTTTCCCTCTAAAGCAAAAATGCCCTAAAATTAACCAACTATACTATTTTAAAACCCATTACATGTAAAAAAAATAATAAAAATAAAATAAATATATGATAAATAAAATTTACTTAATAAAATGCACATTTTCTCTATCTTCTATTCTGTTCACCTGAGCTTGTGAAGATTAGGCTTATATGTAGCTATTAAGATGTGGTGTACCCTTGAATAGAAGTATTTCCTTACAACACAACAGGAATGATTTAGGAACCTTTCGTCGCTGCTGTCGCCCTCTGCTGGTGTGAAGACGAACAGCATCCTCTCGGTGGAAGCGCTATTCATTTACTGCATTGCAGCACTGAGACGTTGTCACTCATTTTGGCATGGCGTCTGAACAGATCACTCCAGGAAGAAAGACGGAAAAACTCGTCCTAGTGGTTCTACATTAAACACTAGGAAAATAGCAAACTTTCTCCGAATAGGTCTACAAAACTTCAGAGTTGTTTGAAAAAAAATCAATATTCCATTAATAAGTAAAAAACCCCAAATGTTCTAAAGGTAATCGTGTGCTTTCAAGTCTGCTAAAAGAGTATATTTCCATCTCGTTTCTTTTTTGTTTCCCTGCCAGGCAAAAATGAGTCAGGAAATGCAAAGCACAGGAAACTTAGATCATTAAATTAATTGAATTAAATAAAGGTAGAATGGAAGCTTAAACACATTGCACGAATAAAATGAGATTATTGGCTCCGATCTGGAGTGCAGTGGACACTCCAGTTACTATCACAGATCTCCTGACACTGCTCGTTTATTTCATACAGAAGAATAGTACCTTCATCATTATTTTTTTAATTCAAATATATTATTTGTTGTGGGCAATTCAAATCAAATTCCACCTTGAGTACTGCAAGGGAGCCAGTTTAAAGCGATAACAGCCAGTGATCATCATCTTTTTATTTGTATTTATCTTAAGATTTGAGTTTATTTGCAAGTTGGAAAATGCTTTTATTACTTCTCTTATTACTTTTTTATCAATTCATGCAAAAAAAAAGGAAACAAATAATCTTTATACAAGATTTTTTATTTTAATCCGCTTGTTTGAGATGTTTGACCTGCTCTCGCTCCTGCACACACGCACCGATCCACAGCCCATCAGGGCAATTAGCAGCCTGGCTGCCCGGCAGAGCGTGTTCTGCATAAAGAGCTCTTCAAAAGCAACTGTTTAGAGACATCGAGGGAAAATAAACTCCGGAACACAATGCACCGCTAGCTTTCTCTACCCACAATGCCCCCACCAAGCTCTGTGGCACAATCCAGTGTGGTCAAACTGCGGTTTGGTTCTGGGGAAAACTGACCTCGAGCCATTCCTGGGTTACAGGAGCACCGGAGCGTTCCACAGCCCTCAAACAGCGGATATCCAAAAGGCCCGGTCCAGCCCTTGGGGCCTTTTATAGAGAGCACAGGAAGTACAATCAGTACCCACAAATTAAACACCTCTAATTATGAGCTGGAAATGTAGAGTCGAAGAGATCGGCATTAACATGCGCTCTCCGAAGGTCGCTCTATAAATACACCTCTTCACCACCACCACCACGTACTCCATCACTGACAGGATGTTACCTTACTTCCTTGTTTTGATATTTCGAGATAAACACCGCTCACACAGCGCTGGAAATAAAATGCTTCTTTCCATCATTAGCCGCATTATGAATGCGAAGGAAAATTGGATTCTGATATAATTAGCAGTAGCACAATGTGGTTTCTTTACGCTCCATTAGTGTTACGCTGTGATTAATGAAGGTGCGAAGTGTATCGACTGCTCGTCTCACAAGGCCCATGAGAGTACTGCTGTGTCATCAAACTACAGCCCCATGAGACCCTGCCATCACTATGGACTATACAGCATTAATAGCAGACATTATGCTTTTAGCGGTGCTAATGGGCAAGTTTTACCCACAATGCAATTAGAACTTCAGGCGAAAGCCCATATCTGTAGACGATCACTTCAGATGTGGAGTGAAACGCTTCTAGTGATAACTGAATGTGCTTAAACAACAATATACATCTCAGAAGTACATGAACAAGTCTCAGTATCTTAAAGGAATAGTTCATTTACTCACCCTTAAGTAGCTCCAAACCTGTATAACTTGTTTTTCTTAACTTACTAACACTAACTCTTGTTTTAAACCAACTGGTCAAGAGGGTTAAGTGGGACAGCAGCAGAACCAAACATTGAGCATGTGACTTTGTTTGGGTGTCTAAACGGCGTGGAAACTAAATAAAACTGCTGGTTCTGTTCGGCGGTGGCGTTTTCCTGTCTGTAGAAACAACAGCCGTTCCGCACAAAAGTCACGGGCCTGCAAGCGCTTAAACAAAGCGCACGATCACACACCTGAAGCTGCTCCGATGGGTCACAGTGACCCTTGGCAGCACGGACACCTTTGGCATGTCTGTGTGTGTGCAAGAAAATGTAAATGTGATTTGTCTGAGCAGATATTTTAGGAGCGTCTGTGGGAGTTGAAGAATGTGCGGCCACAGACTGGTCTATCGTCTGCTTGGATTGCAGGACGTCAGTTCACTCGAGCCGTCCAGGTCCCCTGCGTGACCAACTCAACCAAACTGCCGCCCACTTACCGGCAGGAAAATGACAAGCCTTAGAAGATCACTGAGTTTCCTTCGCGGGTCGGCACGAGAAAATGAGGGACCAAAGATGGTGCTTGTTTCCTGTTGGAGTGGGCGGCAGCGGAGACGTGTCCCGTTCTTCTCCATCAGCAGGTTGGCCCCTCTCTCCTCCAGAGGTCAGTAGCACGGCGCCATCTACTGGACGAGACCACGATTAGACAAAACTACACAACCCCAGAAAAAACTGGACAGGAACACAACCTCAGAATGGTACTGATGGGCACATGTGGCATCTTCTTCCTGTAGAGTTCAAACACGGGTAGGCTACGCTATTTAATTTTGTTAGGGGTCGATGTTTGTTTATATTTTATATTCAAAATTAGCCGCACAAACACAAAATTTTTATTTTTTTAATTAATTGTAGTGACTATTTGAGTATAAAAAGCATCTAACATTATTTGCATGTAGTTTAAGTAGTATTTCTTGCTATAGCAAGGTCAAAAACACTCTTTTTACAATTTATTTATTTATTTTTTACCTTATTTGTTTTGCACCTAGTGGCAAAAAAAATGAATACACAGCAATTTCACCATTTAATCACATTTTAATACACATTAATCATAATATGCTTACAAACGCAATTAAAAACCATAATGGGCATGGCTTACCGTTTTCTGAATGTCTTTATTACATACACATGAATGTACAGAACGCATGAATACTTAAATACATAAGTGTTTCAGAGACCAAAAGTACCGTACAGTGCGAGTATAAAGTGCTTATATAACAGATGACATTAAAAATGACATCTTGTGATCGTTTGCATTCAGTCATCTGACAAGAGGAATAAACATCACTGCAGTTAAACACTGTTAAAACAGTTTTCATTACCATGTCATTCTCTTTCTCAGATTGAAAGACATTGAGTTTATTATTTAAACAAGAAAAAAAACAGGAAAATAATATTTTTCTTATCCCACAGACAAATGTTTTTCTTGTTTTAATCGGAATCTCATTTGATTTAATATTTTTTTCAGAAAAACAAGACTTAGTATCTTAAATCATTTTTTAAATGGATCTCAAATGGATCAACATTAAGTGAGTTTATGATTAAAAATGTAAATATTTAAGTAAAAATATAGAGAAAAACCAACAGAATTTTTTTTCTATTTCTTACCCACTGACAAATATCTTTCTTGTTTTAATGAAACTTATGAACTTGATTTTGATCCATTTGAGTATCAAATGATTCTTGATTAATTTTCCTCATTAAGTGAATGCATCTTCATTTAGGATTTTTTTTAAATAGGGCAAATGATAAATAATACATAAGAAATCTTTTGTTGTAGTGTACTTAAAGGGATAGTTCATCCAAAAATGAAACATCAGGCATCTTTTACTCGTCCTCAAGTTGTTCCAAACCACTGTGAGTTTCTTTCAGGTAGCCATCGACTTCCACAGCATTTCTTCCATAATAAGAAATGACTGTCATTTATGTTTTTCAAAATATCTTTTGTGAAAAAGCAGAAAAAAACCTCACTCACAACATGAGGGTTAGTAAACAATGACAGAATAGTCATTTTTTTTAAGTGAACTATCCCTTTAATGCAGTCACATGTCGTAACAGTTCAATACTGTACACACAAAAAAATTAAATAAAATCAACCACACAGACTTGCATGTGCTTCAGCTGTTGAGTTTGTAAGAAGCAATAAATACAAACAGTGGACATTTCAGATAAAGCCACCCGTCTCGGATACACTGTCAATCAGATTTTTTGATGTCATGGAGGTGGTCTTTCCGGTTGATGAAGATACACTGTATGCGTGAGGCCCGCGGGCCGCTCTCCTCTCTGCGGAGACTGATGATGAACCTGCTAATGCCGGTGTTTGGGCACGGAGAAAAAATCTGGTTCATCTTCAGGCCTGCGGGCAAACAGCACTGCAGGTCCTCCACTAGGTGGCGCACTGACACGCGGATGAACGCCCCGTGACTGACGATCAGAGCGTGGACGGGGACGTCTAGGACACCATCATCAGCTAGTCCAGCAATCACAGGCGGTTCTGCTTCTGATGGTCCTGAGGAGGACGCCAAGCCGTGCTCCTCCAACATGCGTTGATACAAGGATCTCAGGAACTTCTTGAAGCGTGTCTTTACCTGGGCAAACAGAAACAGTTTCTTCTGATCAGCCAATGGCGAATATAAAGCTTGGAGTAATATTTTCAAAAGACGTCATTTTTGCTCTACAAGGCTGCACTTATTTGATCAAAAATACAGAAGAAACATTGTGTGCAATACTGTTAAATATTACAGTTTAAAATAGCTTTTTCTGTGCTTATAATTTTTAAGATGTAATTTATTATTCAAAACTGAATTTTTCTTCAGTGTCACGTGACCTTTCAGAAATGTGCTGATTTGATACTCAAGAAATATTTGTTATTATTATCAAGGCTAAGTACTGCATTCAGTTTTGGTGATCAAAAGTTTGGGGCTAAGAAATATTAAGTAAATAAAAGATCATTTTCAATTTTAATTATCAAAGAATAAAAAAAAGAAATTAATAAATGCATATAAAACAGCAAACCAACATGATTTCTGAAGGATAATGTGACAGTAATGGAGTAAATGATGCATTTAAATTAATTAGCAATTAAATTATTTAGCAGTGTTACTGTATGTTTCATTAAATAACTGAGCAAAAGAGACTTCTCTCAAAAACATTAAAACATCTTAATTATTCCAACCTCCCTTTCCCAATGCGCAGCTCCACTAATTTGAGTGGAATCTGTTGTAATCAGCTGTACCTGTTCCAGCGTCTCTCCGCCGGGTGGAGTATAATCTCGGCAGGCCTGACCCGCTGCGTTCGCCATGTTCTTAAGATGCTCCTTCGGCCTTCCCTCTGCCACCCCAAAACCCTGACCAATACATGTGTGCATTTACAGCAACACGACTCCAATATACACTCAACACCCCATATATATATATATCACACAACTTTCTATTTTCTCACCCTCTCTCTGAGTAAAGGATCCAGTGTCATCTCAGCCGCAGAAGAATGGAGGTTGTTTCCCAAAATGATTTCAGCTGTCTTGAGAAGGAGAAGTTATATTTTATTTGAGGGGTGGTTCACTCAGAAAGTCTAACACAGCTGCGTCACACACACCTGGACGGCTCTTTGCAGGTTACTGACGAAGACATTGGTGAAATGCAGATCTCTCAGGTACTGTCCGGCCGCCGCGGCCTGCTGATGTCCCGTGTCTGACAGCAGCGTGTCGATGCCCTGACCTTCACAATAGTGGAAAACAAACTTATCAACACACTTGAAAAGGTCAACAGCACACATTAGAGGTCAGCATACATACATACATACATACATACACACACACACACACACACACACACACACACACACACACACACACACACTTACCTTGAAGCAGTTTATCTCGATTGTATTGTGTTTCCCCACTACAAAACAGAGCACATAATAACAATAATTTAATGAATAAATGACTCAAGAAGAGACAGTTAACATGACACCTGCATGTTCCTTTAGAGGTCACTGTGATAAACTACAAAACACACACACAGAGTTAAGTACATACAATATAGCGCACGTGCTGTAAGCATTTGGTGATGTGTTAATGAGCAGATTTTAACACGCATGCAATATAACGTGCACGTCCTCTCCGCGCATGCAGCATCATCAAACTACATTTCACAGCGGAACAAGTCATCGGCCTCGTCATGCATGTAAAGACAGAGCACTCGCGTGCACGCTTACTGCCGAACGATCGTCAGGGCGAATGTTAGCATAATACAGCTTCGTAACAATTGATTAAATGTATGACCGGCGGCTCTTCCTGGTTCATGAGTCAACGGCGCGGTGCGGGTGGGTGACGTCACTCAACCGGATGCACGTCTGTCGCCCCCCGGTGGTGACGTCATGTAACGCTTGGGGAAGAAAAACCCGCCAGAGGAGGGCGCGATGCAGTCAAAGTCCTGTGAGTTGAGTTGCAAACGTCGCTTTTTCCTGTGCTCGTGTACTTCGCTTTTTTGTAAATTGAGTCCTCTTGCGTATTTGACAAAGCCCGCCGCACGAGGGCGGAAGTGTACCGCGTGCCGTTACATCGTCACGTGATTTTGCGTTAACTGAGCAAAAACTTTAAACCTAAAAAATGTTAGTAAGTAAAATATACGTTATCTAAATTAACGACATCTTATTTCAAAAAAGTTAAATTTTAATGTAAGCTAATATTAATAATAGTAATAATAAAAAAAGACAAATTACAGAAGTTTATAGTACCCAAATTATTCTATTACTATATATTCTAAAATAACATCGACTTAACATAAATGTAAAAAAACAAGATTATTACTTATTAATATTTTTTTTTACTGAAAAGCAAAGAGAATCTTTTAAAACAATTATCATTTTCATTTATTTTATTGATAGAAAATTGCCTTACAAAAAATTTTAATAACATGAATAAAAACCATACAGACAAAATAAAAATGAAATGTTTTATTTAGTTTAGTTTGCTGTTCTAAAATAAATAATAACTAAAACTGAAATGAAATTAATCAAGATATATCTTTCTGTTTTTTATTGCTTGACCAACATAATGTAAAAAAAAAAATCTTTGTTTTTACACTGAAATGCAAACCTTAAAATGATCTAATTAGACCAAAAAACTAAAAATTTTATTGATTTTGTAAATTAATATGTAATACATTAAAATAGAGATTGATTTGAGCTTTTCATTAGATAAATAATAGTGTCTAAACTGTAAAAAACGTTCCAAATTCAAAATAGCAAAAGCATAGAGAATCCTCTTTTGAGAAACAGGCCTCATGGGAAACAGTTGAAGTTTCACCGCTCACTGTCCTTCACCTCCTTTGATATCTGATGACGGTTGCTGATACGGCCCACTGCCTAGAGCAGGACAGCCCACCATCCGCTCAAGCATGCACAGCGCTGCTGATATAGGACTAATCCATTAACCCAGTATTCAAGCAATGAGGTCTGGAAGCAATGATTTTTTTAGTCTTTCTACCAAACTTTTGTTGCATAATCTTGTCGGTGCAGGTAAACGAAACATCTGGATCTCATCTGTAGTCTGTTACAGCACAGTCAGGAGGGAGGAGTGTGTGTGTGTGTGTGTGTGCAATGACATCATATGAGTCTTAGTTCTTGCCTCCGTAATTGGCCCGTTTCCTCCAGCGGCGCAGAACACACAAGTGGAGCCAGACACATGCTCGCAGGGATTTTCCAGAAAGATGAGGGGCCCTGTTTTAGGGACGCTGAGGGGCTGAAACCACTGTAAATGTCACAAATGAATGAAGGGCCTCAACCCAAAACGCAATGTGATCCAAAGTGCCCCTGGGCAGCACCGTTTGATCTGCTTCACATTCCACCTCCGAGAGCCAAGACAACAGACATTACAGCATCCCCATGTTATGACATTATCAAAACTATCTTCAAATGTGTATTGTTAAGAGCTGCTCGGGTTTGTTTGTGTGTGTGTGTGTGTGTGCATTTTGAACGTTTAGCTTGCACTTCCCACCACCAACATCTGATTGATCGGCTGCCAAGCCCTAATTTCACAATCAGAAGCTGATGCTTTTAAAACGGGCCTTTTTGAGTTAATATACACACCCTTAAGATCTTCACCATGATATCTGGACGTTTTTTTTTTTTTTCAGAAATCTTCTGCAGAGTGATTTGCATGATCCCAGCTAAAAGTGAGTGTTGAAACGGTTAATGTGCTAAACAAAAACATGTTAGTAATGTGCTAGCCTATCGAAATCACGCTAGCAACCTGTTAAAACATGAATGTAAAATTATTTTAGAAACATGCTGGTAGTGTGCTAAATCGTATTAGTAAAATATTAAAATGTTAGCAATGTTAGAAACATGCAAGCAGATATGCTAGTAATTATAGTTTTCGTTAAAACCAATACAATTCCCATTAAAGCCATTAAGTCCATTACATTTTCTATTATGTTTTGGGCAGGCTTCTATTGTTTTTTTTCAGCAATGTTCTTATAATGTTGAGAGAACACTTTCAGAAAATGTTATTAATTTGATTAATGTTCTGAGAAATGTGTTGTAACCTTTAAGTAACATTCTAATCATTACAAGAAAACCGAACACTTTAGCATTCTAAGAGTAGACTATTAAAAATAAACAATAAGATAGTCGTTATATGTTGGGTGAAAATAAAGTTTTGTCAGATATGTTGTAGTAACTTTTAAATAACTTTACAAACAAATAGGCCTCCAGCTGAAAAAAAGCACATGCTGGTAAGGTATATTATGAAGCTAGGATGCAACAGTACCTAAAACAAGAAACTGAAATACTTTAGCATTTCAAAAAGATTTCAAAACAATACTCCCACAATGTTTTTATGGCTATATTGTTACCTGGGATGGATTTCTGTGGTCATTCGTCATTATTCATTATATCATTCGTCTTTACAGAGCTGTCGCTGCATAACTGAAAGGCATCTGTGAGCTTTTTCCTCAAGATTAGTCTTGCATGCCAACACTGTGATGAAGTTCTAACTATTGCTTCCATGATTTGTGCCAAAAAAAGACGTGTGTAACTCTGAAAGAGCTGCTAATGTTTCACACTCATTTGACGGCAGTTTTCATTATTTTTATATTTGCCGGTGTCTCTCTCAACTTCCTTGGGTTTGTTGAGCAGATACTGTGATGCAATGCATTGTGCCATGGGAAAAAGCATAATATTCTTTGCAAATTCACTCCTAAGTACTAAACATTGCCGTTGACAACTCCTGCTAACTTGGCCTTTAATCCCATTCCAGAATTCCATGCAGGGCTGTGAAACTGATGATACGATTGAAGTGCCATTGTGGAACATGTAGTCAAAATTAGATTCTAATCTAAATGAACATACCATTAACCCTTATCGTCGAAACAAAAATTGTCTGATTAACAAATTTTGAATGGGACTGAATATGCTGACGTGTCTAAAATATAATGCAAACGCGCATATTGTGTTGTTTACCCAAATATCTGCTACAGGGTTGTCAGCTAAATGATGTGCATGTGTTTATACATTAAACTCAGTCTTGACCTCATTTACAAAGTAAGTCCTATTTTAAAAATATCCCGATTCAGCACTTCTCTTACGTGATTGACATCTATAATGAGGCTTGCCAACGATACTTTTAAACCATTTGTAATGATAGGCCTATATATATATCTGTGTCAAATTCAATATGTCATCTAACCTGTGAATTATTTTTCACACTTACAGTTTCGGAGTAAAACAGGTTGCTACAGCAGTTTCAGTTTATGTATTTGTTAAGGATCCAATAATATATTTCCTGACATGGAACTTGTGTCCGGAACCAGAGGGAGAAGTTGATCCCTTTGGGCCATTGCAGTCCTGGGAAGAACTGTGTCAAGATCAGGGACATCTCTCATTTCTGCTTATCCTTCCCTCTCTCCCTCTCTCATGCAGCATGAGTAGGTCATTTCAGGCCTGTTTTCACAGACTTTCAAGTAACAAAATCATTAACAATGGAGGAACATTTCTGCTACTCCTCACTGAATAAGTGGTCGCTGGGAAGGGTCAAGAACCTTTTCTAGCTTGACCTTGCAGAGAAGGTCAACAGAGATTTTCCAGGGGGCATCAGTTATTATTAGACTATCTGTGATGATAAACTCAAGCAGTCTGTGTGGGAATGGATTATTTGAGCTTGATGAGTCTTAGGAAGTGGTCATTCTCATCAGCCCTCCAGAACACACATCACTTATGCTGGTCTTCTTGAGCAATCAGAGAGGGATACAGTACGGTGCTCTATGCTAGAAACACTGCAGTATTTTTCACTAAAACATGGGAAAATCAGCTCTGCCCATTTTGGTGTGGGAAGTCTGTGTGGGACGGCCAAAGAACATTCAGCTTATTTTCTGGTTATATGACTTTTTGAAGTGAGATTTTAGATGTTTTTGCTGGTTTATGGCACACTCTTAGAAAGCAGAGGAGCTGTGCATGTGTGTCCTTTATTTTCACCATGACATGAATTCTCCAACCGTTTACATAATAAAGATCTGAGGATATGATCATCACCTTCTCATCTTTGCTGATCTTGTTCTTGTAATGCCATTTCCTGATGATAAGACTGGAATGTTAGAATGAAGGATTATGTAATCTTTGATAAAGGCAGATACAGAGATATGAACTGGAATGAATGTGGGCAGGTAATGGAAAAAAACAGGCAAAAGTGATTGCTAGTGCTTTAGAAAAAAAAACTGTTGGCATGAGAGACTATTAGCTAAATTGTGTTTATTGCATATTCACTATAAAATAGTTGTAAATGCAAGCATTTGTGAGCTCAGAGATTTAAGTTATATGACAGGCTAAAAATGTTATTGCTTTAATGAGGAAAATCACTGAACTGACTTAATACTATATATTTAATACTATATGGACCCCTTAATGAAAGTTATTGATGAGTAGATCTATAATTTAAGCTATTCATTTATTTTCACTTATGCATTTTTATGCTTATGTATATTTTTATTAATAATAATAACAATAATAATACTTTTCTTTGCATTATTTATTTGTTTAATATATCTAAAGTAAAAAATAAGGAACAAAATCTGTAAAGAGTGCATACGTGTCATGTCAGTGTGAAGATGTTTGGCACAAACAGCACACAAGTCAGAAAATGCTCCAGCATGCCTTGATGTTAAATGTTCTCTTGAAGTTGCACTGGAGTGATGACGGCTCTCTTCATGGTTTGTGGCTGCCATCAGCACAGTCTAGTGTTTCTGCAGTAGAATTCAATAAAGCAATAAGCCAGGAGAATTAGAATGTAAAGCTGGAGCGGGCTCACAGAGGGCCCTTTATGTGGCAGAAGGCTGGGGGGACGCAGCAGGAACGGAGAGCTGGGCTGAGAAACATCTATCCTCTGCATCAACCTCTGCTGTTTTGCATCGACTAGCTTGATGTCTGTGACTAATCAGAGGTCCGCTTTGATCCGAGCACTGTTTAGAAAACAACGGCTGATTTTTGTCTTGGTGTTTGAATGTCAGTCTCTTCCTGGCCATTTCCTTTTGTCCTTCATTCAAGTGCTGTTTATTGTGGGACTAAATTCCAAAGTGGTGTATACAACCAATCAGCTTCCTCGCTACAATGGGACCACACCCACATAGAAGTCTGTGACTAATCAAATCTTTCCAGCTGTACTGTATCCTTCATGTTGTGCACACGAGTGGGGCCTCTGCTTAGAAAGTGAACTTTACATGAGTGCAATCCTGAGACTTCGTTTTCAGTTTGTTTGGTCTGGGAGGAGAGCGAATGCATAAGTTGTTATAACGCTGTCTAAAAGACATCAAGTGCACTGAAAAAATAGCAGATGGCAAATGTACACACTCAGTGAACTGCGGTCTAATTCACATTGTAGGGTTGTTTCTATTGATCTTCCTCTGCTTGGAGATGTGATTGAGGATGTGATCTCACTCTCCAGAAATCCAGTCTATGTGATTCTTTGCTTATGACTGAAGCCCAACTTGCTTTTATACTGGACACCCCACCCTCTTTCTCTCTCTCTTTCTCTCTTATCACGTGCAGGAGAAGCCAATAAAGGTGTGTTAATGTCGATCCATACTCCAGATGGCATCCTGGTGTGGTTTTATCCCATGAGTGAAGGTATCGTCCCCGAAAAACGGAAAACTCTTTTGTCTGTGAATATTGTTTTCATCAATGACCTAAAATACAGTATTTATTGTATATTAATCATTCCTGAAATGTATTTATATTAAAGTTGTACATTTTATTTTGTAAAACAAAAATACTTTAATCCATTTTCATAAAACTATTCAACTATTTTAAAAGCACATAGAGAGATTTACACAAATCAAAGCAGCACAGCAGTTGCATTCAGATTCTTACTCGATCATTGTGTTTGAATGAATTAGTTCAGTGAATAATTCAATGACTCACTCATAAAGATTTGATTCAGGCTTGTAACTGTAAACTGTAAAGCGGGAAAGTATTCAACGTTGGCTGCAGTGACAGTCGCTTGTTTAAATCTTGATTGTATTTGTGTGTTTCAATGAATCGGTTGAGTAAGCGATTCAGTGACTCACCTGTTGTTACAATTAGTTCTTTTAGTTTAAAAGAATCAGTTGAGTGAACAATTTATTGACTCTTTCATAAAGAGGGGTCAGAATAAAATGAAATAAAATGAAATGAACACTTATTATTGTCAGTTTGTCTATATGTTTCTCTACACGGGATGTTTTTGTTAAAAAACTTCATTGCATTTAATCCCACATGCTTTGCAGAGCTACATGTCATATCATGTTTGAGATATCCATGTAGGCAGCTAGGTCTACACCTGAATGAAGAGTTTTATATTATACTTGTAGGTCAGTATAACACAAATACTTTATTAGATGTCCGTACCGAACCGTGAATGCACTCTTTCTGACATTATTCATTATACCGTGAATTCATTATGTCTGTCTTAAGGCAGGACATCAAATCTGAATTTGCCAACTGTTGATGTGATAAGAACATGTATGTAAAGTAATATATATGTTACATTTAACCTGCCTCAGACAAGAGACAAACAGTCTGTCTCTGTCTCTCTCTGTGGTCTACTGGTATGCAGAACCGGTATGCAGCAGGAATCTTTGGATCAAGGTAATTTCATGCTTCTACACATTTTCCCATGCGGCTGAGCATTCCTTTACCTTTGTGCCACTTTGGAGTGTGATGTGGGCTGACATGTTGTCATAAGACACACACATACACACAACCCTAGATGCACACACAAAAACCTCTCTGACAGGGACAAATGCATTCATATCAGGATAAAGTGGGTCAGGTAAATATTTATGCTTTTATATAGTTTAACAATTCATATGATACAACATCACAATAGCCCACAGGTAATCTACATGACTCCAGTCCATCAGTTAACATAATCTGCATGTTTTTAAGAAACAAATTCATCTTTAAGATGTTCTTTAACTTACTTCCATTGTTTATTTCACTGCAGGGAAAAAGTCGTCTTGTCTTGGCAGACCAAGTACCAAACACAATTTATAACAGTCCAAAAAATGGCACAAACAAATATCTTGGTTGATTTGTTATTATGGATTATAGACCAGTTTAAAGTTAAAACACCCTTATGATGGATTTATTTCTCACAAACAGTTTCCAAATCTGTCCCGATGAAGAAACAAACTCTTGGATGGTTAGAGGGTGAGTAAATTTTCATTTTTGTGTGAACTATTCCTTTAATGTCCGGAATTCCTCTCCCTGCCAATGTCCTGTAGGATGCCACTGAATTAACGTCTCTAATTAATTCACAAGAAGGATGCTTTTGGGTTTGAATGAAATTCCAGTATGCGATTAGACCCACTGCTTGGCCAAAACAATTTGTGACTCATTCTGTTGCCATGTTAGTTACTAACAGAGGAATATTTCAGTCATTTATCAACTGGGCGCATGTCTATTTGAGACAGCTGTGTAGAAATTTTGTATGTTTTGTATGATAGCTCCTGTTTATCTGTAGTTTTGTGTAGTTTGTCTACAACTTTGTTCAACACACAGAAGTTTAAGCAATGCAGTATTTACGTGAAATATGTCAGACAACAAAAGTCCCTGTTATCAGATCTCGTCATCATTATGGCTGAGATATGGCAGGCTTTACTCCATTTACAACGAACATTTCATACTAACTCTAAAATAAACATAAACACAAAAGACACCTTTTTAGCTATTCATTAGAATAATGTGGGTGTTACTCAAGTGTTACTTCATCACCTGTCACAGACTGTTATGATCAAATAATTAATGAATATATGTGTTGGTTTGTGGGTTGGCAGGCGGCAGCCTATCATTTATTTGTGGTTTCATTTCTCAGGGCTGTAACACATGGTTAATCCGTCAGTTATTTCTTACTAACAAACATCTGTTTTATGGAGAAAGACCGACAGACAGGTGTGGTTCATAAAAATATTGTTATCTGGATGACCATACATTTTAGATGAAGGAAAGCATGTCATATGTTTTTAGCCACCTAATCTTAAGCATGGCAATGATGTCTTCGATATCCTGTAAAAGTTGTCAATTCAAGCTGTTTTCTTGCTTTTTTTGGCTATTGGTATTACACTGTTATGTAATCCGTCAAGCCCAACTTGTCACTTCCCCTTTCAAAAGGCTTTGTCGTTGTGTCATGAAACTTTTTGTTGTTCGTACCATCAATGTGGGACATATCGTTCTATGTCATTTTGTGATAAACTATGAACGTAGGTGTGCGTTAGGTATTTCCACTGTGCATTACTAAGAGCTGCTTGGTTTGTGAGACTTTAAATGCATTACACTAAACCTATTTATTGCACGCGTTAAGTTTGAGTAATGTACAAATCATGCATGTGAACTGTGCAGGAAATGCACTCAGTAAATTTAAAGATGGGGTATTTGAAAGGATGCAAGTAAATGGCAATAGCGAATAAAATGAGTGCACATGACATGTGTATCTGCACGTGAGGGGAAATAATATTCAGAAGGAAAAAAAAGGAAAAAAAATCATATCATGTGTCATTGTAGGCTATGTCATGCATGTAAACTATTCTATAATTATCCCGCCCGGGACTTGTACTAAATGTATTTTTGATGGGTTGAAGAGAGGTTTACTTAAGGATTGGCTAGAATGCCGTGCATTTGCAATGACTGGGCAGGAAGAAGAGAATTTGAGCATTTTTTGCAACGTGAATTGAGCAGGAGGAGGGAGGGACTGACATTGCCTTTTGGGTGGTCATGCAGTAAGAAAAGTTGTTCTGCTTCATCTGTGTCTGTAGCTCAGAAGGAAAGATTTATGCTTGGGATCGCAGCCTCCGTGATGTAAAAAGTGAAAAACAGTGCAGACGAGTTGTGTTGATGCACAAGGCGTCCTTTTTGCATAGGCACAGCCACATGCAGCTGGCACTGTGAGGTGGTTATATTAGTTAGCATCACCGAGAAAAGCCCAAACATGGAACTTTTTTGCTTGGAAAAGGACGCGGTCACGCGAGCTCAGAGAGATCCCAACATCTTGTGCGATGAAAGAGTATTGCAAAGTCTTTTAACAGTGGAGGACAGATATGTTCCGCAGGGACCCTATTTTAAATGTGTACAGAAGGATATTCAGCCTTTTATGAGGCGGATGGTCGCGACGTGGATGTTGGAGGTTTGTAGTTAAAGTTTTGTTAGGCTACTTAAAACGGTTTGCTTCGACTGTGTTAAATGTATTATATAATGTATAATAAGCTGTAGGAAATGCCTAAAGTATAGCTTGAATTTGGCATGCATTCGTTTTACTACAATGCAGACAATCAAACTCAAGAAAACATTCGCTCACACTTCTATGCACGTAACGTACATGTATAGCTAATAAATGTGCAAAGAAAAAATTTGATCAGGAAATCAGCAGGAAATGCAATACTGCAATCTCACACTTCTCGATTGTGTATGATGTAAATGTCAATTTAATGTAAAACGCTTCAGTATTTTTTTTTTGAAGATATCCTTTATTAGACGGGTCTTTGCTTTATTTACACGCATGAATAGTATTATGAACTTATGTATTATTTGAGAAGTTTTGAAGCAGCCTTTGAGTTGTTCGGTGCGAAAGTGCTGCCATGTTAAGAACCGTCGATTTAAATGTATTTTAGTTCATTAAAGCAGAATAATAATTATCAGATATAGTTTAATGCGATACATATAGACGATATTATATGCTGTCATTGACATTACCTAAATAATATTTTTTTTTTTTTACGTGACGAATCTCCAAAGCAGTCATGTGTGGGCGTCCTTGGTTTCACAGCACACCCTGCTTAAATGAATGAACATATTTACTGCTGGAAACTTACTCTTTCTCGGGAAGTAGCAGTAAGCACACACTGTACAAGCTGTAAATAGTATCTATAGATAAAAATACACCTATATAAATCATTATACACAAAATTGGATATGAGCATCGGGCTAACAACAACAGAAAGTTGTAGCAAGGGCATACGAATGTTAAATAAATGCTAATTATTAGACAGCCTTGATTATTTAAAATTTGAGTGAGTTCTGTTGTGTCCCTGTAGGTTTGTGAAGAGGAGAAATGTGAAGAGGATGTCTTTCCCTTGGCTATGAACTACCTGGACAGATTTTTAGCTGCAGTTCCTACGAGAAAATGTTATCTACAGCTCTTAGGGGCTGTGTGTCTTTTCCTGGCTTCAAAATTAAAAGCTTGCCAACCGCTGTCGGCCAGGAAGCTCTGCATGTACACAGACAACTCCATTACATCTCAACAACTGCTGGTAAGAGCCTTGAAGACAAGAAGTCTGTTTTGTAATTCTAAAATACACACCCCAGATTATATATTTTAGAGTATATATAGCCATAGGCTTGTGATTTGCTGATTCAGCATATTATTATGAAATTTAGATTTTGGGGAAGTGACTTTAGATTCCTTGGTGCCCTGATGGTTGTTCTTGATGTTGAACAGTCTTCTGGGTTGAGCTGTGATGAAATACACTTTTGATTTTTCCTCTCTGATCAGCACGGGAACAGTTTTGATCATTTGGTTGTTCCATAAATTGGCAAAGACTTACATCATACATTTTTTCTTATCCAATGTAAGCTGGTAAAACACTGTTAGTGTCTACATTTAAATTATTTCTAGAGGTTTTGGATATTGTAAAGAGAGAGCAGGAAAGATCAGATCATCAGCAAACTGAAGCATCCAGTAGGAGGTGGCTTTAGGAGTCTTGGCGATTGGTGATTTGGTGTCCTTTCTCGCCAGAGTCTTCACTCACTTTAAATCTCTCTCACTCACTCACCAAGACATGCACAATAAGGGTGTAGAGCTCACACTTTAGACTGGTTTTCCCCTCGTGTATCTGTTCTTAAAGAGTTTCTCAGAAAGCAGCTTCGGAAGGCGAAACAAAACCAGCCGGGCACGTGCGAGGAAGGAAGTTGAGCGTGTGCATGGAATGCAGCATCTGGTTGGTGGAGATCAAAGATAAGGGGTGGAGCTTTGCATGATAACCTGATTTATTTTTACTACTGTAGTGTCCCTTTGGGCAAGACAGAACCATATTTAAAGAGCAACTTGACTAATTTCTCCCCCGTTTTGAAGAATCACAAGTGTTGAGTGACACAGAAACACAGCCTAGACTTTTTGAATGCCAGTGTCAGTGCTGATTTATGTCACAACTTCTGTTATAAGGTACATCTCTGCATTCTTAAGCATTTTAGTCGAGTGTGAGTAAGGCATGTGATTGGATTTTACCACACAAGATTGACACACTTTGCACAGTTGAAACACTAGAGGGCAATAAAATAGACTGCAGTGATCAAGTCAAATACACTACATGGAGTGATGATATCCGCTTATGATACTGTGGCACTGAATATACATATACTATGGTATTTACACAATATAATTTGTGGATTTAGGTCAGTTAGCTTGCAGTAAACACTGAACCAGACTATTTAAATGCTGTTCAAGCAATCTCATTGGTTGCAAAATGAGCCAATAAGCCAAATGGCTTGTGATGTACTAAACAATGTAATTGCTAGCAGAGTGCATGTAGATCTATACTTCAAATTAATTTCACTAGTCACAATCTGAACTGCAAATGTCCTGCCACTCATAACTCATAATATTCATAACTTTTGGTTTGGTTTCTGTCTTTTTCTGTCTCTCTGTTGGAGTGGGAGTTGGTGGTTCTTAGTAAATTGAAATGGAACCTGGCTGCCATCACCCCACTTGACTTTATCGAACACATTCTGCACAAATTGCCCTACCCTGAAGACAGACTGACGCTGATCCGCAAACACGCGCAAACCTTCATCGCCCTCTGTGCAACAGGTAGGACCTGACTGCATTTGTCCGAAATGTGTCTGTATAAGCAGAAACATAACCATTACCGTGCTAAAGCCGTATGATGTGAATGTGTTATGATGCTTTCTGCCTTGTTATTTGTGTCTATATAAAAGTTTTGTATATTTAACTGGGTGTGTTTCTGCGGCCCTGCATCTGTTCAAGAGGCTGAGGCCTGAACGCGAGCCAAGACGGAGGAGCCTTTTTGAGCTATTGCAAATGTTTCTGGGGTTTTTCTCATTGGCTTTAAAATTTTTCTCAAGTCAGGAATGTTGGTTTACTGCACAGCTGCGTTACTGTGGCAGTCAGTCGAGTGTAGGGTGTTTATTCAAGGATGACCGTTGCGTCCTGAAATAAGCAGCACGCTAACACCAAGAAAGCAGATGAAACGAGGCTTTCCTCTCTGACTGAAAACCGAGGGCCCGTTCTCAGGATCTCAAGGCAGAGGAAGAGGGGGAGTAGTTCCTGGAAACCTCAGAGCCCTCTGAGAGATGAAGGGAGGGAGTAGGAGGAGAAGGAAGGCTCTCCTCACTTTTCATTCGCAGCTGCAGGACGATTTAAGGGAAGCGGCGATGTTAAAACAGGTCTGAAACCGGAGAGCGTGTGAACGTCAGGTTCAGGTTTGCTTGGAATTCAAAGCAGATGTAAGATGCAGTGAGACTCCTTAATCAGACTGCATTATCACAACTGTTTTCTGGGAAGTTGCTTTGACGTTTCTCACAGGTGAGTAATGCTCTAGAGAATGTACTGACCAGGTCATTGATGTTTCGGGATGTGTGTGTGTGCTTGTTTTTTCCTCAGATCACAGCTTCACCATGTACCCTCCCTCCATGATCGCCACAGGATGTGTGGGGGCAGCAGTATGTGGCCTTCAGCCTGACCAGAGCGACCAAAATCTGTGGGGGGACAGTCTGACGGAGCTGCTGGCTAAAATCACCCACACTGAGGTGGTAAGTGTCCAGCGTCTGCGTACTGTGAAAAAGAAGCGAAACTAATTCTCGGCAAATGACCATTCAAGACCATTCAGGATTAGCCATAGTTTGTTTGTTTAGTTGTACAGTAATCTATTCATTCTGTGACATTTTATGAAAGAACAACTTCCTGGTGACCCATTTTCTGTATTTATTTTTTTCCTATTAAAAAAGGAAGTTGGGACGGGACACGGCTTAGGGTTCATCTATTTTATTTGAAGTAGTGTTGTTTTAATATAATTGAAATACAGTTTTGTTTTTTTTGGTTTGTTTTGTACTTTTTATTCATTTTTGTTGATATTTTTAATTTAATATAACATCCAAAGATATATTAAGCTAATAAACCACCTGATTCCCTATGTAATGAAGACCAACAACAAGTAAAAATGATAAAGCATGAATAATAAATAAATATAATTTTAATTTAGATCTGATTATTTTAGTATTTTAAAAATAAATTATTTAAACACTTAAGTATGCTAAGGCCCCCTGGTTAAGGAAAACAGTCCTAGAGACTTTTTAAATGGTAGTTTAGCATTGCCAATTTTGTCTGTTTCAAACGGCGGACATAGCAGACATGTGCGTGTGCAGGACATTCATGCATGACTTTATGGAAATGGAGATATGTGTCATTTTATGAATGAGTTTTTGTGTGTTCACTGCAGCAATGGTGAAGTGTTTTCAGAGCTGCATACTTGTGGCGAGACACAGGCCTCTCAACCACATCTGTGGATTAAAGCGCAATGTTACACACACACACACACACACTCAGGCTCTTACACAAACTTACACATCTTGGCTTCAGGCTGTTTTGAAAGTCTCACAGTAAAACTTTTTTGAATTGGACCCAGAGAGTGAACGCCCTATTTAAACTCCTCGCATACACTCATAAGGTTTAACACATTCTTTTCTCTCTCCTCAATGTAATGTGTTAAGTTTTTTTCTGCATTTTAAGTTCTGGAAAAAACACCACATGCCAACGTTAGCAACCATTTCTTCCTGAGCCTGTAGTTGTCAGGACAACAAGGCCTGTTGTGGCTGTGTGATTCGGTTTGGGGAAAGAAAAGGTTTTAATTATGCTGAGAGTTTGATACGTGATCGTTTCGTCAGACCTCCCATATTTCTGCAGAAATACCAATGTTTTATTGTTTGAAAGAGCCGTTTTCGGGGCTGAGAACAATTTTTTGTTATGCAAAGAACCTTTCAGTGAACCATTCCAGGAACAATTTTTCTGAATGTGAAGAACGTTTAAAAAACTAAGAACCTGTTTTTCTGTATAAAGAACCTTGAATGGTCCCATGGAACCGTTGATGCAAATAAAGAATGTACATCTTTAAGAGTGTATTGTTTACAGCTTCATTTTGGCTAAGAGCTGCCCATTTAGACAGGAAACAATCTGTCTGACCAACATGAGAACATCAACAGCTCTATTTTATGTGGTGTTTGGGGGCTAGTGAATCTGAAACCATACAAAGACTATTGTAGCAAAAGAAAGTACTAGATCAGTCTTTCTATTTCAAAATGTCATGTTCAATTCAGTGTTGCTTGCAGTCAATTGTGAAACGTACCAGCAATTTCTGAGAGTAGATCCCGCGTACAGTTTTTGAGTCTAGTTAACTTTACTACGGTAATCATTGACAAATTATTAATGTAATAAATTACTCAACAGCAGAATTGTAGTGTTTGGAAAATCTCCTGTGCAGAGTCTCATAAAAATAAAGGTTTCAAAAGGAGTATAAGACCCTAAAGATCTTCAGCCAACAGTTCTTAAAACAAATTATTATTATTATTATTTTTTGTGTGTGTTAAGAACATATTTTTATAATCTAAAACGCCTTATTACACAAGACTCCATTGATGTGAAATGTCTTTCATGAAGCCATAGATGACCCGTATTTTTAGGTGAAAAGCGTTTTGATTTTTGGAATCAGTGGCTTCTGTTGAAAGAAAAAAACTTTTAGTATGCAGAACCATCTGAGACTGACACTGATGTGCGTAGTCCTTACCTTGCTTTCTTCTTCTTCTCTCTTTTTCCTGCAGGACTGTCTGAAGTCCTGTCAAGAGCAGATCGAGCAGCTACTGACCAACAGCCTGAAAGAAAGTCAACAACAGCATCAGCAGCAGCAGGAGGGCAGAGCCAGCAGCAAAGGGTTGCAATCGCAAAACATGTCCTGCACCCCTACAGATGTCCGTGACGTCAACTTATGATGCCGGTTTCTACCAAAGATTCAATTATTACTGTTACTGTATTTAAGATTAATTTCAAAGCCACATGGTGATATGCGCGTAACACAAGCTTGATATTTTATAACGGAGGGAAACAGCTGCTGCTGCTGTCTCATGTCTGCAGGCGGTGGCAATTTAAAACATACTTGAATTAAACTGAATTGGCCTCAAACCATGATTCAATAATGCAGTACGTTGCATATTGCTCAACAAAGAGCATACATCTGTCTTGGCTATCATATGCAACTGTGTTATAATTATTATTATAATTTATGTGGTTATTTAATAATTATAATAATAATACCTGTTATTGTTCAAAATATTATTTTTATCTTACAAAATGTATTTGCTTAGTAATTGTCTTTTTTTTTTTTTTTTTTAAATATAACATAGGATGCATGCGATCCCACGATAATGCTATTCTACAGAATTGATAGTAACATCCGTCACTCCTTTCAGTGGGATCTGTTTGCTTATCGTAGAGATAGAAATACAATGATCTGATGAGTTACTTCCGGGTATAAGTAACTTTTATTATAGGGATTATTTACGGTGAATGTTATTGCATGAAATAAGCATATAAGAATATGTTAAACGGTTTCTATCCATGCATAATGGCCATCACAGCTCGCACGACAATTTCAGATGGACACTAAGCATGTAGCAAAAGTGGAGTAAAGGTGAGGTAGGGAAGGAAGGAAAGAGGTGAATGGAAGAATGCGGATGGAAAGTTTTTGCACGTGAAATATGAGTGGTTCCGGAATGCTCTGTAATGATTAAGCATGATGCTTTTTGCTCGTTTGATCTGTTTAAACGCCATCACTTTTTGGGTCAATGACACTTGCTATGCTGGAGGGATTTAATCATTTGGGAGTCTGAAAATCCTCCTCAGCAAAGACACGATACAAATGCACTTTCAGATATCACCTCTCACTGGTTATCCATGGTATACAAGAGGAGGGCGAATCGTTTCTAAAGGGTTTTATTTTTTTGCATAGTTTTTCTTAAGTTATTTTTGTTTTGGGGCTGGTTTCCCATATTAGGTGTGCTTTGCGGGTAATAGTTTTAAATTTAGACCAATAAATTTAGACCAGTAACTGATCCAACAGTCAACTGCCAATAGAAATGGCGAGGTTTGACATGTCAAGATTGGTTGCGTTTTACTTTAGTTGTGTGGAATTCATGTCAATATAGATAGGACATCATCAAATTTCATTAAATCACTATTTTATTTTCTCAAAATATCAGTCATCTACTTGAACGTTTCTCATATATAGGAAAAAGATATTTTGAAAAATTATGCAGTTTTCTTTTCTATTTCTTCCTCGGTCTGTTCTTGCACTTTTGGTTTCTCCAGTCAGTGGACCTAAAAGCAACTCAAGAGGTGTGAGGTGTTTGAAAAGTTTACTTCAAATATGTTATGTGTTGAGCTGCCACGGACGTGCCATTCCAACACAACTATGCAAATGAGCTCCGTGTTATTCTTTTTTTTTTTTTTTTTCAAACAATGTTCATTTTCATCGTTCACTTATTTGAACACATTTAAGTTTGTGTGCTATTATATCCTTACGTTCATTTTGTGTTCTTCCCATTCTTTTATTTTTGTGTAAGTGTTTGAACTTGTGTTCCAGTGCTGCTAAAAGAAAAGGAAAAAAGAAAAAAGAGCTGATGCATAGGCTTGATCTTAAATCCGGTTTCCATGTTGCTGCTATATCACAATTATTGAACGTGTTTTCATTTCTGTTTTCTCTTTGCATTTACACTGTCAATCATTTTCACGCATGAAGTGCCTTGGCGTTAACTTGCAGATATTTGCATGAACAGTTTTGCTTCATTTGTGTTTAATGTCATCTAACTTAACTCTTGCCTGAGTTCTTTTTCTAGCTGTTTTTCTTTGTGTTATGAAACTCCTTCATCGTTTTTAAATGATGTTCCTGCCCACAGTCACAGTACCTCACAGTAGCCTACTTAAGTCAGAAGTTTATAGAGGAGTAGTTGGATTAAAAAGAGATGTTGAAGTTCCTCAACTAGTTAGTTACCCTACAGGTAAATCCTCCAGGTTTGTTCTTTTAGTAACTTCTCAGATACACACTCACCATACAGCTATAAATGTATTGTCTTACCAGGCGGTGGATGTAAGACCGGGGCAACGTTTAGATACAAAATATTGTTTTTAATTTTGTTTGAATTCACTTGAAAGAGCCACTCTTTGTTTCACCAACACACCTAAAAATATCCAAAGACATTGCATTTCAGCAATACCCTCATTTTTATTTTTGCCCTAGGACACTTACCTCATTTGGACCAATCGGACATTCAATTAAATAAATCTCAATTTGAAAAGTAAAATCTGTGTTTAAGTTGTTCTTTTCTTTTACTGGACGCAGCTGAGGTTATAAGCACGAGGCTTTATACTTTAAGTTCAAAGTTAAGTCAAGTTATTCACAATTGATAATATTGGGTTGAACAGCTTCTTTGCTGACCCCTGGTGCTTAGAAAATGGGTTGCAGGGAGTTCTATCAGACATCCTTAAATATATAACTATTTGTATCATATATTAAATTATTTTTACTTTTTTAAGACTATTTTTAAACAACATACGATTTATATTATGCAAATAAAACCAGTTGCACCTTTATGATAATTCTCCATACAGTGTCCATACATACAGAAATGTTGGTAAAGCCATGAATGATAATACATTTAAAAATATTTTCTTAGTTTAGTTTAGAAATGTTTAACCTACACGTGCCTGTGTAATGGTTCGTGAAAAGATCACGTGAGAGACTTTTATTTTGAAACGCAATTCGACAGTAATTTATTTGCTGCCTCTTTCACTCTGCTGCTGGTATTCCTTTGCGTTTCTGACTTCACGCTCCCTATTTTACCGCGTTATGGAGGGCTGATACCAAGGTAGTACGTATCAAATCAGGTTAAATAAATGTATTTGTGGAGAGTTAAGAAACTTTTACCCCTAAAAAAATCCCAGTATATTCCTTCGTGTTTTATTATTTGTCGTGGAAGTTCTCCAGCAGTCTCAGTGTAGAGTTTACAGTGGAAGTTTTTCTTAAGTGCACATTGCATGTAACTATTGAGCCTCATATAGTGTAATTTAACATTACAGCTGGCTAACATGGATAATAACACGAACAAGCTGACACAATGACAACTGAGTATTGAATAGATTTATTCTCTTTAGATACAAAAGGTTTATTGTCTTATTGGAGCATGCTTTGTAATGCCTTCATGTGCCTGCTGATATTGTGTGTTTCTACTTTTGTTTCTCAGCGTGTGGTTTGGTAGAGGATAAAGTGTAGATATGACACCATCAAAGGAAGGCATGACCTCCCTCATCGACAAAACCATAAAGCTGAGGAGGGAGGAACAGGCACGGCAGGTTGTCCTGGCATGGGCCGTGTTGAATATGTCTCTGGCGGGGATGATCTATACTGAGATGTGAGACACAGACATGCCCTATTAGACCCTAATGTGCTTTAGTGCCCTCTGAACCACAGATAACCAAGTCACCTTGTCTTTTAGGTCTGGGAAGCTTCTTAGCAGATACTACAACATAACCTACTGGCCCATCTGGTATATTGGTACGTGTATAATTAGAGCTCAAAGCGTGTGAGTGATCTACTAGTTTGCTTTTCATCTGACTGTTTTTTTTTTTTTTTTTGACAGAGCTTGTCTTGGCTTCCCTGTTCAGTCTCAATGCACTTTTTGACTTCTGGAAGTATTTCAAATACACTATGGCCCCATCCACGATCACTGTGAGTCCAGGACAACATCGACTTCTTGGGCTCAAGGGCTCAGGTGAGTTAACTGGCATCTGGGATTGTCTTTTGGGTAAAAATAATGCTGATTTCATTTTAAAAAACGGGTCAGATGACCATTAATTAATTGTAGAAATTAGTGAATCAGACAAGAAAAAAAGGATTACCAATTTATGGTTAAAAAAAGATAAGAACAAGCTATAAGTATGAGTATCTGGATGGACAGAGACTTTGTTGATTTGTACAATAAAGTCTTAGCTTAACATTATAAACTCTGCTTCTCAAGCTTCATTTACTTCACTGAGAAGACCATTGCTTTCGCCACAACACATTTCAACTGCCCTGTATCTTAATTTAATTAATGAATGAAACTCAGTGCTTGGTTCTTTCTCATTTTTGGGCGCTGATTACAAAAATAGCTGTTTTGCTCAAGAATACCGCGATTGCTTACAAAAATAGTAGCAACCACAAACATTAACATAAATGTAATAAAATGAGTTTCATAAAATGAACAATGATTATATATTTGTATGTATGTATGAACTTACCAGGTTTGGTTTTTCGCAGGGATTCAAGCCTCTCCACCTCAGAAAGAAGAAAAGAAGGAAGCTCCCGTGTCAATCCAGTCATCTCCCCTGCAGGGACAGAATGTACTCAGTTTCAGTCCTGCACGACCCTCAAGCACCAGCCCCAAGTTTTCCCCCAGCTGTGTGTCTGGGTTCAGTCCCCCTCTGAGCAGCCCTTCATCAGCAGGAGGACCCTTCTCACCCTCCATGGCATTCGGCAAGGTTGAGTGCTTCAAATGCTGAAATTGTTTTGTTGATTTTATTCATTCTGTTCACACACCCACTACTTCTTATGTTTGCAGGTGTTAAACTATAGTCCGTCTCCAAGTTCTTCTCCATACCCAGGCAACCTCGGTCCTGCAGAAGGCACCAGTCTCCGCGCTCGGTACCGCACATCTCCTTCAGTCTTTAATTCACCCGGAGGCAAGGAGGACTACATCGATGACCTGAAGACTTTGGAGAAGTTTTTACGTACAGAGGAAGAAAAAAGCCACCGCAGTCAGCTGGGTAAGTCCTGCTCGGACAAAAATCTAATTGTGGCTGTGCTCAGCAGTGGTATGATATTTTCTTTGCATTGTCTTATTTAGGGAGTCCAGAGTCAACGTCTCCCAGACACAGTCCATCTTTCTGGAACTACAGTCGTTCGGTGGGAGATTACGCACAGAGCCTGAGGAAGTTTCAGTATCAGCCGGCCTGTCGTTCACAGGCACCCTCTGCCCACAAAGACGACACGGAGCTGGGCTCTAAACAAGCTGCTGAAGAGGCGAGGATCTAATTTAATGACAAGATTTTAAATCATCTTTAGTAAAGAGCTCAGTAAAGAGATTTTGAATTGGTTACAGGTCTGGGCACGAATCACAACAAGTCGTGTGGTGACGGATAGTATCGACAGCTGGACTGCTAAACTGAGAAACGTGAGTCCATTATTTTTTGTGCGCGTGCATGTGTTCAGATAA
Organism: Puntigrus tetrazona; assembly: GCF_018831695.1. Taxonomy (NCBI): domain Eukaryota; kingdom Metazoa; phylum Chordata; class Actinopteri; order Cypriniformes; family Cyprinidae; genus Puntigrus; species Puntigrus tetrazona. The sequence continues at coordinate 1,729,271 of NC_056702.1, forward strand.
GTTTTATAAATTGAGTTTATGTACATATTCATAATAATAGAAAAATATATTATTTTGTAATTATATATCATATTTGTTTTTATAGTTCAGTATTTACGTATTTTTAAGTAATAATAGAAAAGAATAATCACTATTGTTGTCGTTAGTAAACATTTATCCTTTGCTTATTTAGTGTTTAATTATTTATTTTCTTAACTGACTATTTATTAACTTGTATTTTTTATTGTATTAAATTCAACTTTTATTATGCATTTTTATTTTTAGTATTACATGATTATTCTTTAATAGTAAAAAAGGTTTCCGTATCATTATTAATATTATTATTATTCATTTATATTTACTTAATAGATTATTGGTTTTCAGACTAAATCTTTATTCACTTGACACTTCCAGTGGATCAATGACACCATTCTAGTTCATCTAGTCAGAGAGATCGACTCCGTGAACAGTCAGCTCAGGAGGATGGGTTGCCCTGAGCTCCAGATCGGAGGTAATCATCTTTTCTGCCAAAGACATTTAGCTGTAGAAGTTTTTAAGTCTCACTTCTGTTGCCCTTGTTTCACGAAGAGGCCAGCATCAGCAGTCTCAAACAAGCAGCTGTGGTCAAAGCTTCTGCTATCCCCACCCTCAATGCTATCGTACAGTATCTGGACGTCACCCCAAACCAGGAGTATCTCATGGAGAGAATCAAGGGTGAGCAGAATACACAAGTGGGATTGAGCAGAATACCATGCAAGTCCTGTATCATGATGCTACTGTGTGCTGGTCCGTATCTCCTGCAGAATTAGCCCACAGCGGCTGCATGAGCTCTTTCCGCTGGAACGGAGGAGGAGATCTCAAGAACCGGAAATGGGACACAGACCTTCCGACAGACTCTGCAGTGCGTGTTTTCAGCGTTTCAATGCCATGTTACCAATGCCTTGCAGTTTACAGGAAATTGTTACAAATATCATTGATGCATTGCATTTATGTTTGCTCCACATTGACTCCAAGACTTTATGACCCACACAGATCCTGATGCATGTGCTGTGCACATACCTGGACTCCCGGCTCCCTCCACATCCTAAGTACCCTGATGGAAAGACCTTTACGTCTCAGCATTTTATACAAACACCAGATAAACCAGGTTTGCATGGACCATGTGTTGCAATACCGGTGTTATTTTAACATAAAAACATTTTTTATGTTTTAGTTTTATATAGAGATTTTTTTTTATATTAACTGTAACCCTTTTTTTCTGCCTGTTTAATCGACGGCTCTCCCATTTTATGTGTGAATTTCTAATAGACGTGTCCAATGAGAACCTGTTTTGCATTCATCAAAGTAGCACAAACCCTCCTCATTATCAGCTCGTCTACCAGGGCCACATCTACAGCTTGCCTAAGGTAAGAACATGCTCTCCGACTGTAATTACAGTGGAGTACCTTTACTGTAACTCATGCTTGACTGTGTTTCCACAGGGCAGAAATAACTTGTTTCATACCATCCTGATGTTCCTCTACATTATCAAAACCAAGGAGTCTGGCATGCTGGGGTGAGTGTTATCTGTGATTTGCTCGGTTTTAAGGAATTTTGTTGCTAGAAGAGCTGTATCTGTTTTTGGTTTGCTCTTTGAATCTTGAAAAGTATGTGTTATGCTGAAGCTCCTCCGTTTTCTTTTTTTTTTTTTTTGGTATACCAGGAGAGTGAATCTGGGTCTTTCGGGAGTGAATGTACTCTGGATCTTCGGGGAATGAGATGTCACGTTATCAGAAAAGCACTGCACAAGCCTTGGGATGTGAAAAATACTTTTTTTTTTTTTTTTTTTTTTTTTTTTTTTTATAACATTCTTGTGATGTTGCATGTTTTTTGAGATGCATTGTACTGTCGCATTACTTGCAACCTTAACGCAAATACAGACAAAGCACAGAAAGTCATTTTAGTTGAGGAACATTTTTAAAATTTAAACACTGAGATATTTATGACTTGAAACTGTCAAAATGGATCTTGTTCCACTGGGTTTTTATACATATTTTTTTGTATTTATCATACAAGAAAAACTATAGTTATTCGTGAATGTAAATTAGTTTGAAAGGGTACACACTGCAAGGTTTTTTTTTCTAAATTACGAAGCAGTTATTGGCAGGTGTTCTTTATGACCTTGTAATGCAGCTATGAACAAGCATAAGTCATATTTACTTTTTAAATAGCAATTTGGGGAAATGTTTATTTACTTGCTCTCAGTGACGGGCTTTTAATTCTTTTATTTTGACAATATACAGAAGAGCTGGGATGACTAATGATCCTGACCTTGAATGCCAAATTACATATCCGACAAGAAATGTTAATGTTGTTTGTATTTTATATTGTATCTGAAGTGAAACTTGAATTGAGCTTCCACTTTTGTCTTCAAATTAATAAATTCTCAGCATTGTTTTTTATTCTTGAAATCCATTCCCAGTGTTAACCACTGGATGGCAGTGCTGCACACCAGAATATACGTTATATTCTATACCCGTTTTGCTGGAACCTAGCATGCTAATTTGAAATAGATTTATGTTTAATCATAAGGTCTGAGAATATAAGAAAAGTCTTTCACGTTTTGGTCACAGTTGTCAAACTGAATAAAAGCTAGAGCCAAGTACCTTAAATACGCACGGCAAGTATTGAGTATTTGAATGACATGACATGAATACTTTTTGAGTGTTTAGTATAAAAAGTAAAAACCTAATACATTGTATACGCCAGTAATAGTACGTAGTATTTGAAAAAATGGCAATACTTTAATAAATATTTATATTAGTGATACTACAGTTTGCTATTATTAACCATGCGTAACACGATACGTAATAAACGCTCTAGTAACGTGAACTGCATGTCCCATGGTACTTTGCGCTTCGCGTCATCCCACCGTGCGTATCCGTTGGTGTGTCGGTTCTCTCTGTGTTGGAAAAAAAAAGCACCGTGCGGTTCGCAGCGATGTCAGTCCAGGCTGTGGCAGCGAAAATGGCCGAGGTCGAATTAAAAGACGTGGCCGGTAAAGACGCTTCCCCCGCCATTTCTCCGCTGACACCGAAGGCAGAGGAGAAGAAGAGTGAAAGCAACTCGAGTTCGTCGTCAGCAGCGGCGGCGGCCGCGGCGGTGGAGCCGAGCCCGGTGACCGCCGCTCCGAACCCCGTGAAGATGCCGCAGGCGTCCGCGATGAAGCGGCCGGATCCGCAGCAGAACGGCGGCGAGGCGTTCGTCAACTGCGACGGCACAGTGGCCGAGGCACCACGAATGAAAAAGGTAGCTTGGATTGATTGTGGTGAGATCCGTGAAATCTGTGACGGAGCTCGTTTTGAGCCGTTCATCCGCTGTCGTGTGTCATTGTGCGGCGATGAATCCTGGCCTATCAGACCTGTACTAGCAGCGTAACAGCTGTAATTTAACGTCCGTTTACCAGAAGCTGTCAGGCGACGGTCGGTGACAGATCTACCGAGTGATTTCACGGTTTTTTTTTCGGTCGGATCGCGTTGATTTCGAGCGCGTGAGTGATTGTTTCCAGTGATTGAAAGAGACCCGCAGTGCGCGTGTCGTGGCGCTGCATGCGTTTATCCGGGTCAAAACACACCGCTCCAAAACATAGCGTGCTTGAAATTGTAACACTTTTGTAATAACTTTAAACATGAATTAATGCGCACATTACGTAAAACGGCTGTGTGCGTTTAATTTTACCGCACTTTTAACGGGATTGCGTTTGATATTGATTTTAATGACAGTTGTCATTGATTTTAATGATAGTTGTTAAGTAACCCAAGTGTTTAATTTTATTAAAGTGTTTTGTAGTCCAATATCAATCTGAGATGTGACCGTGAAGCTATGAGAGAAGCCTACAAATATTGTAAACGTTTGTGAGTTAATTTATTATTTTCTCTTAAATCTTTATTAGCACACAAGTCTGTACTTCCTCCGTTTGTAATTATAAATATCTAGTTTTAGTTTTCACTTTCATAGGGGAGAGACTCAACAAACACAAGGTAACTTTTTTTTGAAGTTAACAGTAATGGAGCAAAGCTGGGGAAATAGTTGCTGATTGTTTGTGTGTTTTTCCAGGGTTTTTTTTTTTTATGATTAGGTTGCTTTGTTGTGCGTCCAGGTTGACGAAGTGTTCGTTTGAAACCCTGCAATTAAACCAGTCTACCGCCACTGTGACACCTCTCTCTTCTGTGATCTTTCACTACACGGTGTCTGTTATCTGGTTAGACTGTTTCTTGGAAGGACTCGGTCAATCTCTGATCAATAGAAGAATATCTTATCTTATCTCAACTGACAAAAACACTTGATTGTGTACAGTTCAAGGATAAAATAATTTGATAAAGAAATGTGCTCATTATTATTATTATTATTAACCAAGGATTTAATGAGGAACAAACCATAACAATTTGGATATAGCATTATATAGTTATTTTTTGAATAATCTTCATGCACTAGAACATAGATTGGTCTTGTGAAAAAATATTTTTTTATTAAATAACTTTATATTATTACTTTTTAAATTGTTTTAATCCACGTAGATATATATTTTTATTGTAGTTCTTTCAATTCTGCATTTTGTGTTTTCATTAAGAACTTATACATACACACATACATATAATTTATGGCCAAGTGCATGGGTTATTTTACCATTATTGAGATACCAATAGTTTTTTATTAATTTTTATATTTTGTTAATTTATTTGTATTTTTCTTTATAATCAAACCTTTTAGAATTTAGTTTAATATGCGTTTTTTAAATGAAATAATATATAAGTGACAAAAATAGTTTCATGCTTTTAGTTTTGATTCACAATCATAATTCTGCTTCTAAATGTGAATATCAACAGGCTACGCTTTAACCGTCAAACCCTAGCCCTATTCTGTGGACGGTGACCGTCGATGAAGTATAGTGGTTTTGGTGACGTCCCAGAAATCCTTTTAGCACAGACAGTCCTGAAGGCGCTGCTGCGACGCTTCTAATGCACTGTGACTTTATCTGCTCTGTTTCTAAGAAAAAAACTCAAGTCTGTTTAGCCGCCCGTAAAGCGCGCTTACTGTTCGTCTGTAAAAGTGTTACATCACGCCACTGCTGCTTCTGTAAAGCAGCCGAGGGGAGGAGAGGGCAGGGACATGTCATCATATCATGCAGGTGCAAACGACTTGTAGTTTTACTGTGGATCGCTGTGACCTCCGTGAACATTCGCACCACTGGATTTGTGGGTGTGCTGCTGATAGACGTGTTCACGCCGCTGTTTGGCTTCGGTCGGGAGCTCTGTGCATACCTTGCACTGTTGTGACGTTATGTCACTAATCTTTGGTTCCCAGGATGCTTAGACCTAACAGGCTTATGACGTGATGCAGATAATATGGGGGAAGCCCTGTACGTGGTACAGTGTGGGAAATGTTCTAGATATATATCTCTATATATACATTTTTTTATTTATAGCGTTCATTAATATGAACTAATAATGAAGCAGAAATACGTGTTAGATGTTGGTAATAATATTCAAAATAACACAGAGCGATATAAATGTAGGCAATTTCCCAGTTGACCTGTGCTCTGCACAGAAAGTAGGCCTCTTGTTTATCATTTATAGTCTAGTGGTGGGCACCATGGGGCTTGAGGCGAACAGCTGCTGTTTCTACAGCCTAAAAAGTAAGAGTAGTAAGCAGTGTTATTTACCTTGGATCTGAAGTTGAAGAACTAAATGCATTAAAACTAACATCAAAATAAATGAATGCTAAAGATTAAAATATAAAAAGTAATGCAAATAGTATTAATATAATACAAATATAATATACCATGGGTAGTAAGTTATGTAGACATGTTGAGGCAATTATATTTACTTTAAAAGTGAAAATAAATTATAAACACTGCTTAGGCAGCAAACTAAAATCAAACTTATTCAGATGTAAACCGTAATATTTATCTAAATATTAAAATAGTATATAAAAAATGCTAAAACTGACTTTGTTGTGGGGTTTGAAGTACTACACTTACTAAAATTAAATCATTTAAAGGTATTAAATAAAAATGAACAATGGCAACAAAATTTGCGTAAATCAGCAATAAATGTCAGATCAACAGCCGTCATTTAAAATTTACAAACCTTCATTTTTATTAGATTTTTAAATTTTTTTTTGCCTGTAAGCACGTTTGCTGCTCCAGTTTGAAATCAGGGTCAAGGAGACCTGCATACTGTGATTGTGTTTGTCTCCATTCCTGTTTGCTTCGTACTAAGTTCCTCATTGCTCACATGACGTCTGCTAAGATTTCAGCGAGCAGTTGACAGGAAAATATTTCTCACCATGGTGTAAAGTTTGGAGACTTTGATTAATGGTGGAACGGAACCAGAGAGTGATCTATACGTCGAAACTGCCTGTGTTTATCTGCACTAGTTGGGGGTTCACGTGTCAATGATAGCATACCTCTGGGAAGGTCGTATTCTGTTCATGCCACTTATTGTCTTAAGAGCTTAGGAAAGAGGACCACACAGGTGTGATTAAACAGAACTTGACGTTGTGGTCATGGAGACTGAAACTTTGAGGGAGCGATGCATGGAATTGCACATTTTGTACTGATAACAGTGCACTCACCGAATCATCTTCTCTTCCTTTCAAACACTCATCCATGACTCTGTGTCCTTGGCAGCAACCCTAATGGTGCACTTCAACACTTTAAAGGGCACAGCTGAGATTTCTCTGTCCCTCAGGCAGCCGTAAGCACAGCGCACAGGACCGGTTCACCTGAAATCACCCAGTCTCTTCTCGAGCGCCTTAATGACTCGGGGTGTTACGGAGGCAAAGGTGAGAGCGAGTCGGTCAAACAAACGACAGACCTCTTTCTCCATTTCTCCATTAAAATTTTTCTGGGTTTTGTTTTTTTCCCTAATTTTAGTTTTAATGTAGTCATTAGTCACAAAACATATGTAATTAATTGAAACTATATTGAAAAATATTGGTAATGATTTAATTAAGCTAATGTAATTAAATGAAAATGTAACAGATGCAGGTTTTTTTGCAAAGTGCTGCAGAACAAATTTGCTGTTTAAAAAAAAGTAGAATATTTTTATATACATTTTTATTTATACATTTATTATTATTTTGAAAAGTAAATTTCACTCTACAATAGTAGTATATTTCTCACAATCTCAGTTTCTTAAGATCAAGGACTTTTATTTTGACAAGTTTTTATAAAGACATTTGCGTTTCAAATTTTCCTAATTCCATGACATTCTGGGTTGTACTGTTTTCATTTCATTTATGACTTTTTTCACAGTGGACATCGTAGAGCCCTGTTTCCCTTCTCTGACTTTCTCCTGTTCTTTTTGCTTAAAACCATTTTTTTCATTTACTCTCTCAAGACTGTGCTTTTGGAAATGTGTTGCCATATGTTGCTTTTTTTTTCCCCAGCAAACCTTCGCAGGAGATAGCAGTTCCTGTACAGTGGCTTGATAAGCTGCTAGATTGGATCTCTGACTTGCTTATGGTGTTTTTTTTTCATAAGTAAGCTTTAAAATAGTTGTGCTAGAAGAGTCAAAGTAGGCATCACAAAGGCAAATCTGTTGGAGGCTGCCAGCTGTTGTCGGATTTTACAGCTGGTCGTAGGATACAGGAACACCAGGTCCAAGCTGTGTACATGGCAGTTGGTTATTTATTCTCTCTCTTCGCCCAACATTATACGTTAAGCTTTGCTTTAGAGCGATTGGGAAATGCAATCCTATAAGAACATTTTAATCCCGTTGGTTTATACATTTGCTCACTGAATAAATTCAGATTTGCAGCGCTGTTGAACGAAGGAGTGAATTCGCATCAATTGTGCAAGTGAAAGATTAAGCCACCGGTCAGGCGTTAGCCAGGAATGTGCTTCTGAGTGAACGAACAAAAGCTTTTCCATTGACCAAATTGGCCTTCTGTTCACAATTGACGGTTTGACTGATTTATGCTGCTGGAAATTAGGTAGACGATTTCTGATGCCATTTGTATCATATTGAGGCCACAGGTTTTTCAATTAGCTAGCCATGGTTTGGACACACATGCAGGATCTATGGCTAAGGAATGCACCCTAGACCCCTGCAGCAGCCCCTCACAAAGAACCTTCATTGTGTTCAAAAACTGCTGCATCACAAAAGACTCTCACAAAAGGGTAAGAAAAGCCACCCTCATTTCTCTTCCTTTTTCCTTTCTGCCAGCTCTAAAAAAACACAACCCTCAGACCACAGCTGCTGGAATGCTTGGCTTTGATTGTGACCGCTACCTTGATTTTAGTGATTTTAGTCTCACCTCAAACTTCACTACATTATTTTGAATATACTAGAAGATAAGCTGAAGATAACCTACAATTTTTATTTTTTTATTAATAAAAATAAAGCTCCGATAAATGTTCCAACAGCAATGCCATTGGAGAACTATTTTTGTTTCCCCAAAGAAGCTTTCTTAAAAGAACAGTTTCCTAAAAGAACCATTTTTATCATGCATTTTGAAAATCTAAAGAACTTTTTTTTTTTTTTCCCCCACTGTAAAGTACTTTTATGGAATGGAAAGGTTCCATGGATGTTCAAGGTTCTTCATGGAACTTTTATATGCCTTTAAAGAACTTTTAATCTCTTCTGACCTGCACAAATTGTGAGTTTTTGTGTGTTCTTGAAATTCTGAGAAATCATAATCATATTAATCAAATGTCTTGCGTTGTGGCGATATGTATCTGTGGCGACTTGTTTAAGCATCTACATCCACATTAGAATTGTACTACATGGACGTCAAAAGCACAGACAAGCGGTTCTGTCTCTTTAATAATTTTAAAAGTGAGCCAGAATTGAGCCAAACCTAAAAATGACCTTTATGGCAAAGTGTAGTGTTCTTAATTGCATATTTGGTTGAGTAAAATATCTATTTGCAGCAGTCTGTCCACACAAACCTACAATTTCAGCATACCCTAGACTTACTTTGTAGTGGGTACGTATTCCTAAATTGCAGTCCATCTTTTTCTTTCGGACCACAACCACCTCTGCAGATCAAAGAAGTGGAGCACAGTTACTGTATTTGATGTTTCTGATCTGGTGCGGGGTCGAAAATACTTCAGTGTTGCTGTGGCTTTTTACTCCTCTTTAAGGAGGTCACACATTTGGTACTGAACATTTCTGATCAGACCGCTCAGGACACGAGTGTTCCTGCTTTCAGAGAGTTTGGCTTCATTGACTCCAATCGGCCAGTGACCCAGAACATTACTACTGAGCTAAATTTGTAGGCTGATTGATTTGTTGATTGCTCATTCGCTCAGGATGAACATCACTGGACTGTTTATTCTGGACCCTCACTATTCCCAGGAAATGTGTCAGCAGTGCAGTGCATCATGGGGAAAAATGCAATGAGATTTTCTCGGCCTTCCGACTCAGCGTACAGGTAGTGCTGCTTATTGCTGTTTAATGCTGCAATTGCTAAACCATGACATTTGGTTCCCTTCATGCCAGTCATTGCATCAAGCCCAGTTTCAGTGCATCAAACGCAGTTAGCTGAAGACTGTAGGCCTAATTGTTGCATGTACTGCTTATATGCCAGAGTCGATAAATCAGTGCAGCAGGGCTTTGCTTTCTGAGTGTTTCTGCTTCGGGGTCTTGCTGCGCTTTCACGCTCGTCTTGTGGCCCAATAGCTCCATTGGCCGACATAAAACTGAATGAGGTTTCTTCTTCTTCTGCTTCACTGCAGATTGAATGCACTCTTCCTCTTCTTAGAGAATGAGATTAGATAATGCAGTGGATGGATCTGAATGAAATGCATGCTTGCGTAAACATTAGTGACAAAATTATTAAGCACCTCGTACATCTCATAACGGTTTTATTTTTGATGTTGCTATATTTGACTTGAGAGAGGAGTTGAGGACTTCTTGGGGTTGTCTTGTTCTCTTTGAAGTCAGTCTTGCTGGCCTCTTATGAATTAGGAATCAGTAACTGGCTTGAGTAATAAGATCCTTCTCATTTTCTTCTCTCTCTCACGTCTCTAAATCCTGAACTGCTGTTTGTTCCTTATGTGGAGCAACAGGAATGATTGAGCGTCAGACACATTGATGATACTAAAAAGGCAGCAGCCATCTGCTCTCAAGCCAAAATTAGCGAGACTGAGGCCCTGATACACTGAGAGCTTTGAGCTTTAGCTGTTAAAATTGAATATAAATATTAAATTATTGGTTTCATTTTAATATTGCCAGCGGTCTGTAAGTTTAGACTTTTTGTACATTTTTATTTCCACTTATACAACAAAAGTGACCGTATAGATTCAATAAACCATTTTAGTTCATTATAATATTTTAAAATCATGCATGGCAAGTCAGTCCTGGAACATTCCTGCACCTGCTGTAGTTAATGATGCACTTGATTTAGGATAAGTTTAACAGGATAAGTGGAATACCTAACAAGATCAGAGTGGATTGGCACATCTGTGTTTGTGTCCATCAAACTCGGACTGTTTCCCATTCCTGGTTGAAGGTGGCGTTTGCTGATGGCAGTCTAGAGGACTTTTATTTATTGTATTCATGGTTGTTGTTGAAGACAGGAGACAGGCAGATGTTATCTCATCAGTAAATGGCTTGTTTCTTTGTCTTGCTCTTTCTCAATTCATAACAGATGACAATAGAAGAATGGTGTGTGTGTGTGTATAGTAAAATATCATGTTATACATTCTGTGTTTAGCCAGCAAGGCTATATATGCAATGATATCAGATTCAGGGAGAGTAGACAATGTGTGCCACTGAGAAAACCCAAACACACATTGTTTTACGAGGAGGTCTGTAATGACCAGAGAAAGTGAGCGTTCCCCTTAATTCCAGTGGCTGTTGCACAACTGGAAATATTTGATTAGAAATCTATTCTGTCCATTCTGGCTGTTGGCATCAGAGAACTATGCTTTTATACTATACTACAGCAAAGTTTTTCCTCAGAATACTTTCTAATCTTGAAAGGCTCTCATTGGAGTAACATGTTTTAGCCAGATTGTGTTGTTTAGAATGACCAGCAGAGGCTGAATGACTGGCCAGGCCTTGCTTGAGCTCTTGGCGTGAGTTTAGACATCCAGTTTCCAGATGTTTTAAAGGACTGTCATAGTGTCTTGAAGCCTAACCTTGAATCAATGCAGTAAATAACATCTGCTCACCTTTATTAGATTTGTTTAGGTTTAGATGTCTGCTACAGATAAATGTGAATTCAAGACTGGAAAATGAACTGCATGCATCAACTGCTCACTAAATAACTATTTTTAGTCTTTGAGATCCGCTCTACCCCTTTCCTTGCCTCTAGAGCCCACAGCAGTGAAAATTATTCTCATTTTAGAATACTATGTGGGATGATTTTCTTCTTTCCCCTTATCTCCTCAGAATAAGCACACTGTGAAAGAACATGCTGGCAGTCTGCGTTAAACCCAAATACGAAAAGAACGGAGAGAACATCGCACTCTCTTTCTGTTTGTGCTTAGTCAGAAGAACACCATCTGGCACATAAATAGAAGCCTTTTATCCAAGGACCTCTAGACAATGATTGCCGCTCGTCACTGCCTGTGGAACAGGGAAATTTCCAGAGTGGGCTTGCAGGAACAGGTTCATACTGGTGGAAGAACACTCCGAGAGAGCGACTGCTTCAATTAAAGTCCAAAGGACTGCTCTGAATACGAGCCCTTCAACTGGCCAGTCTCTGCTTTTGATATGGATTCCTTTTCATTATTGCAGTAGACCCTGTTATAGCAGTCTAATTTCCACATTAATTAGCTTTGGCATTACAAATTAGTCATAAGGGTTAACTAGTCTTTCAGCATCCATGATAGGCCTAAATATGTAAAAAGCATAGAGGTTATTAGCTGTTATTAGCTATCATATTCACATTTTTAGGCTCTTATGCTTATCAAGGCTGCATTTATTTGATCAATAATCAGTTTTAAGCTGAATTTTCAGCGTCATTATGTCACACGATCCTTCAGAAATACCACTAGACTGATTTGGGTGTTTATTTTTTTTATATTTTATATGTCCGTTTCCATATTTACCTTTACATAACATGTAATGGTTTCATAACATTGTTAAATTTAATCTTTATCAGATCCTTACCCAGATGCCTAAATCAACGTGTAGCATTTTAAAACTATTTTTAAGTCTTTTATTTTTAACCGACTTGTGTCATTGTTCTGGATATTGATCAATTTATCATCAGTATTAATTAAAATTTTAATATCCATGCATATCTATCCTCACGCATATCTAATTCCACGTCCTGAAATTTGAATATTTTTAAGCAATTGAGAATCTGTCCTGTTTTAAAAATCTGTTTTTGGCCCCCACGTTTTTATTATGTCTGTGAGGGTGTGTTCATTGCAACCACATTTCTTTGGGTCTGCAATTACAAGCACAACTTTCACTGTGTGTTTAAGAACCTCGTCTATAGCAGAGGGCATGAGAACAACACATCTTGTAGGCTGATATTGACATTTCTGCATTTCTTCTTTTTTTTTTTTTTTTTTTTTTTGGCTCCTCCAGTACAGCTGGAGCCACCCGAGGTGCTTGTCTCAGAAAGCTTTTGTTAATAGCAGGACGTGGTATCGAATGGCTCCTTCAGAAAAATTCTGAAATGGCCTTGGGGTAGCTGACCGCCCCCTAACCCTTTGCAGCTGAGCTCCCTGCGTAGGTGGATTGCTTTTATACATTCACAGAACAAGTGCAGAGTATGAAGACATTTATTTAACAGAATGAACTCTTGTTCATATTTTTGATATGACGAAATCATGACGGTTTTGTGTATTGGTCTTGAACTTTAAGGAAATGGAGAGCAAGAAAACTACTTTACGATGAGTTAGACTGCTACACTGCTCTGTGAAGTTCCATTAAAATCCTTTAGATTGACTTGTGTTTACCAATACTGACAGACCCTTCAACAACGGCTAACCTCTGTTCTTCAGAGCGGAAAAATCTACATCAAAGTTCAGATGCTTTGAACTGCTTGAGTGATTTTCAACACTTCATTGTAGGAAAGGTCAAACTCCTTGCCAAGCCCAGTGATATATTGGCCTTGTAGGAATACAATCCTATTATTTTGTGGCTGAAGGATACGAAGAAAAAAGGAAGGGCTGAATTTCAAGAAATGGTAATCAAATCTGTCAGGTACGTTACGCATTGGATGGCGAACACTTGAGCGCACATGTCCCACAATGTGATCCGTCATCCGAGCAGGAAGCAAATTACCTGTCACACCTTCCAGTGTTCTTTGCCACACGACTGCTAGTGTTGGATCGGCCATTTCAATTATGTATATTCTCTGCATACCTTCTGTTCAGCCAGTGCGTTAAATTTAAAACATTTAGGTGGAAGAAGATTCCCAAGAGCCCATACTTTGACTTTAGCCTGGAGCTAACTTGTCTGATTTACTATCCGAGTGAATGGGCGTTGCAAAAGCTCTTTCTCCGGTTAAGTGCCCTGAGATGATCCTTGGTGTCTGTTGCACCAGGCTCTCTCATTTCTGATGGCGTCATTAGTCAGAGCGAGCCGCCGTCTTGTATCACATTACACACGCTACCCGCCATACCCCAAATCCTGTCTGTTCTGACTCTAAAGTGTAGTTTCAATGGGAGTCACTTTATGGCTTCTAAAGCTTGTGAATGTACCAGGATGAAAAGAGTCTATGAGAGTCTAGTTGTAAATTGCCCTACAGTAAGAAAGCAGGCCCTCAGGTCTGTGTATCACAGCAAAAGAATTAGGCTCTTAACAATTGAAGGATATGCCTTAAGTTACTAAGATATTACTTTTTTATGATGCAGTGGTGCTTGGCAACAGCAAATATTAGTTTGGTTAGTTAAGTTGAAATGTTTGTAGCCACAGTTGCAAGATATAAGTTTGCAGTTAAGAGTTTGTAACTTGAAATTTCATTCTGTGAGAATTATGAGACATAAATGAAATCTTTATTCCAAAAGACATTTTTTCTTTAATGCACGACAGTATATTATAAAATTAACAGAAATGTATAGTAGCTCATGCATTTGGCAGACTCTTAGTTAAAAGTGATTTATATAAACTTGTCCAAGTACAGTTTTTCAGCCTGTAAAACTCTTATAATGAGTTCTGCAGCTCAGCGTTATTCTGCAGCGCTCGATGCAGGTGCTACACAGGACTTGTGAATCTCTTTACGTACATCTTTCCACAGAGAACCAATTTAATGATTCTCCAGAGATGTTCGGGACCTCAGGCTGACGCTGCTGCTGCCCTGTAATGAAAAGCTCAGGGGGTGAGAATTTATTTTTTTTCCTCAGGAGCTATAACTCGTTGCTCTTTTCTGCAGAAAAATGTTTGATTTTTGACACTCGAGTGACTCCGTTACTGTTGTGTGCTCAGAAGTGAAGAATGTCAGAACAGCTACAAGTATGTTACATTTTTCTGCTGTTTTCGTATGGTTCTGTCATTTGTCATCTGTACATCTTGTACAGTTATTCTCCTTTCCTGTTAGCAGGCGTTCCTGCAAAGAACGAACCCATCTATACAGTGGGTATGACATCCCTAGTGATAAATGTCCTTGTTCCTTACTGTTATTATATAGCATTATGTGCGCATGTGCAACCTTTTGTCCTGGAGTAAATTCCAGACTATCATATCTCATGAAATTTCCATTCCAAGTGTCCTTGTTTATTGTCTCAGAGCTCAGCGTGATGATAGGAGCTTTTTGAACCGTTGTTTGCAGCTCTACCCTGCAGAGAGTTCTGTGTTTCAAGTCTAAGATATCTACTCTAACTACACTTATTAATGTAGGCCTAAACTCAAGTCTCACCCTGGCTTTAATCATTGTAACAGGAATCTAAAAGACGAGGTCTTGGATGAGCTTTCTTTTTATTTTGGCTTCACACTTCAGCAGGACGGGAGCCGACAATGTAATCAGTCACTTTACATTCATTATTCAGTTTTTGTTTGCTTCAAAATTAGCATACATCCATAATGTATAGTGCAGTAAGATAGCACAGCCAGTAGTTGAGGAAACTACGAGTGTTTGATATCTCTTTTGGTTATGTGCTATGGATCTATGTATTTTGATGTATGTTAATGTTCAAGGAATCTAACTGATTTGTATGCCATAGTATCAATCGTTGATCTTTCGTCAGCTTTGTGCCAAAATTTAGAAAGCTGCCATACTGTCTACACTACCGTATTATACACTTTAGACACTTTTACACTGTCAGTATTTTGTGTACTGTTTACATTGTAATGTTACAATGATGGTTAAAGTCATCTTGGCAGGTGGCTCAATGGGGCTGTGAATAATGCTGCAGTCTAATGATTATCCTTGAATAACAGTTCAGTTCATTAGAAATGTGATTCAGAGTTTCAACGAGTGACCGATGAGGTCATCAGCACCCTGCAGCACGGCTGTGTTTGCGTTCATTGCGGAAGCTCTCAACGTAGTAGAGCTGGACTGTGAAAACTTGGAAATCTGTTCGCAGGAAATACGAGCGTTCTCCCCCGCTTGGTTCTTTAATCATCAGCTCTCAGCAGTGGCACTGAAATGTACCGTTAACTTGATGTGAGCGCCTCTCCCTTTCACTAGTTCTTTCTGTCTTTCTTACATAAGTGATCTTTTTTCATGGAAGTGCTGCTCATGTGGCCTGAATCTCTCCTCCGGTAACATACGGCCTTTGTGTCATTCTCAGAAATTGAGCTTTTTGCCTCCTGTTTAATACATAAATCCATTCATATTACCTTTGAAAGATTAAAGTACCTCACTCTCTTTTGGCGAAATGTTCAGCGTCATTTAAAGAGAGGGCATAATAGCACAAAATACTGTTTCAGTACACGATTATCCTTGCCTTTTCATTTGGCTAATGACCTTTTCATGTTGCGTAAGTTTTTTTTGAGACTGCTTTTTTTAGATTTTAATAAAACCCAAGAAATTTCTGTTAGTTTTCTCTAAATGAACCTGCTGCATTTACAGTGAAGATAGATGGTTTAGAAAGCGTCTGATAGGAATGTACGTAATGCAAAACGACAAATCCTTCTCTGAACTCTGGAGTCAGTAAGTTTGTTAGTACATATGCGGCACAGCAGCAGGCTCTAAGATTTATATTTATGCATTTGGCAGCTGCTTTTATCCGAAGTGACTTACATTGCACTCGGTATATACTTGTTTATGCATTTCCTGGGAATTGAACCCCTGACCTTGGCACCACTAATCGCGTGCTTTAGCATTAGAAATACATAAACTAAACTATCTTTTGTAGACCCTTCAATCGGTTCTGCTACTTAACTAATCTTGTCAGGTTACTCGTTTATAGCAAACTGCTGTGCATCATATTGGTTTAATGCCATGAAGATTTGAAAGTAACACGTTTAGTTTAAGACCGCACATTTGCAGTGCTGGCCAAGCATTTGCATTTTTATTTGCATACATGTTTCTGGCCTTAAAATAAATGTGCCGCATGAAATTTACATGTATGCATTTGGCAGACACTTTTATACAAAGCGAGTTAAATTGCATTGACGAAACACTTTTTCTTTTTCTTTTTCTTTTTTCTTCTTCTTCTTTTTTTCCCTAGTTGCCTGGGAATGAAACCCATGACCTTGACGTCATGCACTACTGTTTGAGCTACATTAAGGCTTTAAGTGTATTAGTCTGTATTGTTGTGCAGATTACATTGGCAAAATGAACAGACCCACAAAAGACTGATAATAGTACTCAAATATTTGACTTTCTCAACTTCCTAGATAAAGTTTTGTGTCATCCAGTTCCATGGGAAATGCATGAAGTCATACTGGGGAAAACTTTTCAAACCACACCTCTGAAAGATGAGTTCACAGGAGATGTGGGCCATCAAATTCTTACAGGATGAAATCCTTCTATTAGCACTGTTTTCGAGATTGGACCATCATAAAACGTCTATCAGCAATTTGTGCTCTTTACGATGTTGAAGTCTTGGCACATTTTAGTTGTTAAAGGCCAACAGTTGATAATCAACAAGCTAAACCTGCAACCATGACGCTGATGTTCATCATAAAGGTGAGGTTAACGAACTCAAGAACATGCCAGAGTAATTGTGATCTGTTATATATTTTAGGAGCAGAAAAGCACAAAGAGCCCTTTGTCAGGGCCAGTGGTGGCAGTGTGTGAGTATGTGTCCTTGGCATGTTTCATTATCTTGAGCATGAGACGCAGTAATCACCTCCTAAACCACCACTAGTAAAAGCCTACACACACACACACATGCACGTTTTGCCAACTCCGACAAGAATCGTTCCAGCCTCTAAACAATTAACAATTAAAAGAGAGATGCACAAAACCCCCTAAGGGAAACAGTCTAGCATTGTGCTGCACAGGCCATGGGATCAGTTCAGACTGGCCACGTGTAAAGCTGGTATAAAAGTCCACTTCCTCTTTGCCGGTCCCTTCCCTTTTGCCTCTGTTTCTTTCTGTCTCTCTACACTTTCAAGTGTGTCATGCTGAAAAAAAAGAAGGATGGAGAGATCTCTGAACCCTCAGTTAAGAAGGTAAGAGGGGAGAAAGTGACAGGGTGGTCTTCGGGCTTTCCTGGGGGCTGAAAGCATAACCTTCTGGAACGAAACTAGTCCAGAGCCATCTGTGTGCTCAGCGTGTCTTCTGCAGTAGAGAGCGAGAGGGGGTCCGATGCAATCTCTTAGACTGGATCTGTCAGCCTGGTGCAAATGCAGATTCATTTTCACAAATGGCTCATTTGAAACATTTGTTTCAGAACTTGCTTTTTTTCCTTCTGAGTTTGGTTCTTTTAGGCAAATATGAACTTAGCAATCGTGCTTGGATCCGCACCAAAGCAGTCGGTCTGAGATCACCTGGACATTTGAAAAGGATCTTTAAAGTGGACAAAGTGGTTGTTTGACCCAATGGACGAAAACTCTGGAGTGATTTGGTTGTCCAATCCAATTGACAAAACAGTCTCTGGAGCAATTCAGTTTTCTGACCTAAAAATTCAACAATCAATCACAATTCATGATGGGAAATATATTGAGGGGGAAAGACAGCAGTTTCCAAATCCCTGGCATAGTTATTTTCACAGTTAAAATTTGATTCATTTTAGAATGTTGTGTAGTTGCTTTTAAAAGTGCTGTCTTGATTGAAGTTTTGATTGCCGCATCAACCTTGAAACTGAAATGCCCAAGTATTTTGGTTAAACCTATATTCAAATACTATTTTACCCAATATATATGTGTACAATGTATTCTGATTGGAGTATCATGCTGTTAGCTTTGTTGGTATGAGTTGAGTCTCTCTTCAGAATTGTTGTCTTTTGTAGAGTATTCCAAATCAACCGCTTACGATTCTAACAAAGTTTTGGACTTTAGAGTAGTATTTTTAGAAGGTGAATCCTTAAATTATTATTATTATTATTATTATTATATTGTTTTGCTATATTTCTCACTGGATTTGACCATTTTTAGCTTTTTCTTATCGGATTAGTATCATGTTTTTTTTCCTGCAAATGTATGTTTTGTGTGAGTGCATTTCCTGTGCAATGAAACCTTCCCAGTACAGTCCTTCGGCCTTTTGTGCCAAGCGTTGAGACTAAACAGGTGCTAAGTTGAAGTTCACAGAGTCTGCGGGTGTTTGTTTCTCTGTGGCATTATTGTTGTTACGCAAGTGCTTTTAGGCACAGTGGTGTGTTTATGTGAACAGGGCCTTATACTTAACTGTGCGTTTTACTTACAGTCTAAAAGCCATCCATCCATCCTGGAAACAACACCTCCTATAGCTCCAACCTAAAGTCTGAAGATTAATCACTGCGATCACTCAGTGGTTGATTGAACACTGATATGGCATGGGGTTATGTAATAGTCATGCTTTTAAAAATCTCTTGATGGAGCCGGGGGATTTGAGGCTCGCTGTTGACTCAGATAATAACGTCAGCAGGGGATGACTGCACCGCACCGTAATCCTCTCACGGTTCACGCAGCGCGTTCCTCTCTGCAGGCAACAGCTGCCAGGCCATTAATAGTAGCGCAGTTTACCGACACGTCTACGATGAGCTCTCAATGATTTCTGCTCCACACTTTCATTGAGAGCAGATTAGTGGTGGCTGACCGCGTTCATAAAGGATACTTGATGGAGTTATCAAGATTATGATATCTTTATCACAGCCAAACTGTGGGGGTACAGGAAGTATTTACCTGGCAGGTCAAATTGTGTTAAAGATTAGGACCAGTCTTGGTTTAAATAATTTCCTTCTCCCTTTCCACGTAAAGACTTGGAGACTTAAAATGTGAATTACAAACCAGTTTGTCACTTCCTGTGGTAATAGGCACGCAGTTAAGCATTATCTGACAGAGTATTAAAGCTCAGAAAAATGGATAGCACTTCAAAGATCATTTGGGATGTGAAATTCAACCTCAGCTTGTGTGTGTGTGTGTACACAAAATGTTAAAATATAACAAGTGGTTACATTAAAAAAAATGTATCTCAGTTTCCACATAAAAAAGAAAACAGCACAGCTATTTCCAGCATTATGATATGAAAAACAGCAAATCAGCATATTAGAATGATTTTCAAAGGATCCGAAACCTGTTTTTCTCCAATAAATTACAATTTAGAATTCAAAATATACTACAGTTATTTAAAAACTGTAAAAATAGTTTAGACTGTTACTGTTTTTACAGTACTTTGAATCAAATAAACGCAGCCTTGGTTAACATAAAACCTCTTTTAAAGACTTTTTTTCTCACTACGGTCTTCTCTCTTGTCCTGACCTCCCACCCTTTTTCGCGACAGATCCAGTTTGCAGACCAGAAGCAGGAGTTCAACAAACGTCCCACCAAGATTGGCCGCAGGTCTTTGTCTCGCTCCATCTCACAGTCTTCTACAGACAGCTACAGCTCAGGTATGGCGTTGTTAAACCTTAGTCTGGTGGGCTACATAATGTGTTACCGTACATGCGTCAAGGGTCTAATGTAGAGTGTCAGGTGAGTCATGTGAACAGGCAGGCCCCTTTAAGAGGATTATAGTGATAAAGGATAGTGGATTGTAGGTAGGAAAAGTAAAATCTACATTCCTGCAGGCCTCTCTTAGGACTAGGTTCATGGAAAAACAGATACACCCATCTGCATATTTTTTAAAAACGTATTATTTCTTTTTTCAGCTGCCTCGTACACCGACAGCTCCGATGATGAAACCTCTCCACGCGACAAGCAGCAGAAGAACTCCAAGGGCAATGCAGACTTCTGCATAAAGAACATCAAACAGGCCGACTTCGGACGCAGGGAGATCGAGATTGCCGAGCAAGGTGGGAAGGACCCCTTGTCTCTTAAGGTTATGTGCCGACAAGCTATAACCGTTTACGAGCACGACAGCTGATTGTGCAACGCTGTTCTCTCTTTGAGATGTCCTCAGGCCTGTCAACATATTAAGCCACTGGTATTTGTTTATGTGTGAAGTAAGAGTGTGTTTGTGTGAGATCAAGCGAAGCGTGTTTTGATGTTCTTCCTGTGCTGCTGAGGGGCCATATGTTGAGTGTGCGCTGTGAGACAGCAGGGCGCCCCCTTCAGCTCTTCAGAACCACATGGTCAAATACTCCAGTGTGCACTTACACACAGCCTGTCTGTTTATCCTCTTTCATATTTAAAGATTTGATATGTGACTATTTTGTGTTAACAAAATGTAAACCGTGTCTACCAAATCATGTTTTTGCATTAATTTCTGCATGGTAAGCTTCATGGTAAGAGTTGCTGGGATGTGTTTCCCGAGAAACTGCAAACTTTCAGAATTTCTTTATAAACTCTAAGCTATAGGAAAAAAACTATCAAAAAACATTTATCTCACGGGATAAAAAAAAATAAAGCAAGACTAATTTCACTATTCAGACTTTGTCTGGCAATTCTGAGATTATGAATATAATTCTATATTTCTGAAGAAAAGTCTGTATTGCGAGATATGAAAAGATGAAATCGAATCCTTTTCATTCTACGCTGTAATCTAAAAAACTTTGAGACGTAAACTCTGAATTATATTTTATTTCTTTGAATTGTGTTTCATATCATATTGTAATTCTGTCTTTTTTTTTAGTTCTTAGTACATCTCACAATTATGTTTTTCATTCCATCATGGAACAGAAAGTTCTCACAATTAAAAATGTCACAATTTCCTGTCTTTTTTGAACAGTGCTTGCCAATTTCCAAAGCAGTTATTAATTTGGTCAATTTGCCTATAAAAAGGCTTGCCAAGTTATAGTTTCCACCATTATTTGATATGATTAACAGTCAATCATATGTGTGTGTGTGTGTGTGTGTGTGTGTGTGTGTGTGTCTGTGTGCGCTTGTGCGTTTCCAGACTGTAACTGTTGTTATCGTGAGGTTTTCAGTGTTATTAGTGGCATTCACACTGATAAGGCCAGCATTTCTAACCACAAGCCTCAAGCTATCATGTTCATCTGTGAAACACAACTTGCGTAATTATCAAAAATGTTTCTCTGCATTTAACTTGCGGTTTTATGCTTCAGCCATAAAAAGAGTGTTGTGTTAAGTCAAGGATGTGTATGCGAAAAATTGTTCATTTTAATGTTGTGGGGCATGTGTTGATGCTTTTTTGTGTTTTTCTGCACCGTCAGAGATGCCTGCTCTCATGGCGTTGAGGAAGAGAGCTCAGGGAGAGAAGCCGCTGGCTGGAGCCAAAATTGTGGGTTGCACCCACATCACTGCACAGACTGCTGTGAGTTTCTGTACATGCACACACGAAAATACACTCGCATACCTAATATTAACTTCATTTGTTCTTAAATTAAACTAATTAAATGAAATGACACTATAATTCTAACTCCCTAATCCTACCTCAACACTTTATTCTGCCCATTTAGGAACCGTCATACTATATTTGAGCTTGTTTTTGAGAGCAGACTGACATCTGTGTTTCAGTAATGCATCGTGGGTGTGTGTGTGTGTGTGTGTGTGTGTGTGTGTGTGTTTGCAGGTGTTGATGGAGACCCTCTCCGCTCTGGGTGCTCAGTGCAGGTGGGCCGCCTGTAACATCTACTCCACTCAAAACGAAGTAGCAGCCGCTCTGGCCGAGGGAGGTAAATATTTTTCTTTTCTTACTCCCATTTCGTTTGCGCCCTTTCATATTTTTCTGTCCCGATGAACCCCTGCGTGTCATCTTTGGCAGGTTTCTCAGTGTTTGCCTGGAAGGGTGAATCGGAGGATGATTTCTGGTGGTGTATCGATCGCTGTGTTAATGTGGAAGGCTGGCAGCCCAACATGGTAGCTGAACTAGATGCATATAGAGAAGTTGAATGTTATGACTCCTCGATGTCTCAACAGCTTATGTCTCATAGATTTTAGACGATGGAGGAGATTTGACTCACTGGATCTATAAGAAATATCCCAACATGTTTAAAAAGATCAAAGGCATCGTAGAGGAGAGCGTTACTGGAGTTCACAGGTGATTATGGTCATTTGTGAAAGACTTTAGTTTGTTAAAAGCATAAAAGTGGTATTACATTTTTGGCATTTGCTCCGGGTTAAGTGAAAAATGTGGGGAGTGCGACTTTTGTTTCATATCAAAAGCGAATGTCTCCATCTAGGGGCAAGTAGTGGAACTGGCAAGTGTGATTTGAACTATAATGCATTACAAACATTGTTATAATAACCATTATTTATGTGTGCGTAATAATTTTATGTATGTATGTGTATATTAATTATAAATGAATTATAAAATCAGCATATTTGAATGATTTCATGTGACAGTGAAGACTGGAATGCTAGAATTTCAGCTTTGCATCACACTTTAAACTTAAGCAATTTAAAAAAGTTAAATATAAATCAGTTATTTTAAATTATAATCAATTTACAGTATTGCAGTTTTACTGTATATTCCTTAAAACATTGCAGTGTGCAGTATATGGTGTGCAGTGTATATGTAATGGATAATTTATATAAACTATATATAATATATATTTAATGTATATTATATATTATCCATTAAATATATATTATATATAGGTTCTATAAATTATCCATTAAATATATATTATATATAGTTTATATCTTAATTTGTGTGTGTTTTGTTAAACATCTCTCATATTTTATTTTCTAGGCTATACCAGCTGTCAAAGGCTGGCAAGTTGTGTGTTCCCGCGATGAATGTTAACGATTCAGTGACCAAGCAGAAATTCGACAACCTCTACTGCTGCCGGGAGTCCATCTTGGATGGGTATGTGTCTTCTAAACGCACTCAGAATGGTTTTCCCAATGTCTTTTTGGTTTGATAGGAATTGCGTGGTTAGTATGAGCCTGTGGTTTTACTGAGCCTGTTTGTGTTTTGTGTTCAAGTCTAAAAAGGACCACAGATGTGATGTTTGGAGGGAAGCAGGTGGTGGTGTGTGGATATGGAGAGGTGAGATCATTAGGCGGCAAATGTTTCCTATGAAAATCTCTAGAGAGCTGCATTTAGATCTTAAGAACGTTCTTGGTCTTATGTAAAGGTGCACTCATTGAAATCTGATCATTTGAAGGATCGGTCTCATGACCTAGTCTTGCAAAATCTAAAAAATTATTTTTCTGTCTAATCAGCTAAACTCCAGTCATTTTCGACTGATTTAGTCTATTTCGTCTGTCAGTGACTTTTGCTTCCCCCTCCTCTGCACTGCTGCACACTGCGTTAGTAAACAGATACCAGATAAGGCCACTAGAGGACAGGAAAACCCCTGGAAATACCTCCACATTTCTTTCATTTGATGTCTGATAACGTAGTCTAACAGGAACGTTTTTCCAGGAAGAACAAATCATCTTGACCCTGTTTATGTCAATCACATTTTTTGATACATACCTTTATATATATATTTTCTCAGGTGCATTTAACCTTTTTGTTCTAAATCATTACTCTAAATCCTGTTGTGTGTAATAAGGTTGGAAAAGGCTGCTGTGCCGCTCTCAAAGCGATGGGCTCTATTGTCTATGTGACTGAGATTGACCCCATCTGTGCCCTACAGGCCTGGTGAGTCACAGCCGCTTTCGCTCATTCAGCATTTCCTCAACAGCAGCGATGCCCGTTCAATTACACTTCATGTCATTCTAATGTGTTAGTACATAGCAAACCAGCATTTGAGTGTTGAACGATTCTCCAGGACTCAACTGATCATAGTACTTTCCTAACTCTTGTAAAACATTTTACTCCATTAGAGAGTCACTTTTTTTCTCTCCATTTTCATCACACAGCATGGACGGCTTCAGACTGGTAAAACTCAACGAAGTTATTCGACAAGTCGACATTGTCATCACCTGCACAGGTATTTTGGAATTCGGTTTTGATTTTAATAAAGATTGTAATAAAATAAGATTAATTATTCTGATCTGAGGGAAGAAAATAACAATTTAGTCTAATAATAGTTATTATTATCATTATTATTGTTGTATTTTAGGTAATAATTATATTAATCATAATCACATGAATAAAAATAATCAAAACTTTATTTAAAACATTTTTACGTTAAAATATTTGTAACATTTTTGAATGAGATTATGAAGAATTTTTGTTTTATTATTATTATTATTATTATGTATTTTAAACAATTTATTATTTTTCATTATTAATCATTTAAATATTTTACAAATTTTTAAAGTGAGCTTTTTTTTAAGTGTTTTTAATGAGATTATTTTAAATAATTAGCTATCTGCTTGCGCTTAACAGACGCTGCACTGCTGCAGAATGAAACGGTGTTATATAACTGAACACAGTTTATTGCCTCTAACTTCAATGTGACTCTCACTACACCATGCAGATATAGATACTTCAAGTAATTATGCCTGAGCTGCAGTCGTGAATTTTAATTAAAAGTAGTTTGACAAAAGCTCTCATTATGAACCAATTTCTATCCCTTTCTGCACGATATAGTATGAACAAGACTATTCAAGAACCAAACCTGAATAACACTTTAGTCTGCAGGCAGCTGTGTTGTGCATGTGGGTGAAGTTACTTTCCGTAGTAATTGCAGTTTGACTTCTTTGGATTTATTTAGTGGTTGTGTGAGGAAAACGAGGGACTTATGTGGCTCTTTGAGTCCTTCTAGATCAATTTCACGAAGCTCCTTTCGTCAGCTAAATCAAGAAGCTCTCAGGTTTTCTCGTCAGAGTTCGTCTCACTCTCGTTGTGTGTGTGGTGTCCATAGGCAATAAAAATGTGGTAGTAAGAGAGTACATGGACCGCATGAAGAACGGCTGTATTGTCTGCAACATGGGCCACTCCAACACCGAGATTGATGTGGTGAGGAAACTGCTCTAACACACAGTTTGTTGTCAGGTATGCATGTAAAGAAGTGTCTGAAAGTTGACAGTCTTCCATTTTTTTTTTTTTCAGGCCAGTCTGCGAACCCCTGAGCTGACCTGGGAGAGGGTGAGGTCGCAGGTGGATCATGTGATCTGGCCCGATGGAAAGAGAATAGTGCTGCTGGCAGAGGTCAGAGAAATTGGACGTATTGCTTTAAAGTCTATTCATTAAAATCGGTCCTACCTGCATTTCACCTGTTTATTTGTGAAAGAGAAAAATGACAAATTTACAACATGCTGTTTTTATCCATGCCTTTTCTTATTTGTGCGTGTCTCTATCAGACTAGTCTGTAGATAACTGTAGGTTGTACTGCTCCGATTGTTATTATTTTGTGGTTAAATGGTTCGTTAAATAAATTTGTAATTGTTTTTATTGATATTTAGAGGTATTTTTTAATATATTTTCTATTTTCATTTTTAAATAGTTTTGATCATTTTGTTCTGCATATTTGTCGTTTTTATTAGTTTGTTTTATAGTTTTATAAATTTAATTTAGGAAATGCAGTTTTTCAGGTTTTTTTTTTATTTTAGTTTTATTTACTCTGTTACATTTGCATTAAATGTCTATATAAATGTATTTATGCGTATAAATGGATTTGTTTCATATATATGTGGTGTGGCTAAATATATGAACCTATTTTTATCTCTTTGTCCATTTGGGCAATGCACAGGCATTATGATGAAGGAAAAATAAGTTAAGATTAAAATGTAATTGAAAAACAGTATTGTAATGTAATGTCTCATCCTATCCGTATATATATATATTTCTAGGGTCGCCTCCTAAACCTCAGTTGCTCCACTGTTCCTACCTTTGTGCTGTCTATCACCGCAACTACCCAGGTGAGACGAGAGTGGAAGAGCCAAAAAGAAGCACAACTGACTTTATTGAATGGGCATTGTGCTTTTGTGTGCATGCAAGGAGAATCTGACTTCATAGTCCAATCAGTGAATTGGTTTCTCAGTCTGTGAGCTGTGAGAGTATGAACCTTAGGCACTTAAAGTGTGTGTGTGTCACAGCCTTGCTGTTGTCATGGTGACTGATTTCTTGCTCCTTTTTCCCCAGGCACTGGCTCTGATAGAGCTATACAATGCTCCTGAAGGCCGCTACAAACAGGACGTCTACCTGCTGCCTAAAAAAATGGGTACGATGCATTGATACAAATGCATGCGTGTGCATAAAAATGCCTCAATGAATGGTTAACGCGTGATCTGAAAGGAACCGTTTGAGAGTTCTGTGCTGCTTATCTTCCGTCAAGACAAGTGTCACGTGCAGTGAACATTTAAGCGTGTTCATATTATGGCTGATTAAGGGCTGGAATGGTTGTAATAGTTTTAGCCTGCTCCGTACACGGATGTTTTTAGCCTGTTGAAAGATTCAGTGTTTTCCGCAGCACACATTGTAGAGAGTTTAGCCATGTGGGATCCTGCGCAGACCCCGAGGAGCAGGAGACAGCTGAAAATAGGTCACGCTGTCACAAACGGCTGCCACTTCTCACTGCAGACTGCGCCGTTCTGTCACTTCCCTCTCCCCTTATCTCTCAGCTCTTTAGCTTTTCCTACCGAACCTTCAGCTCATGCTCACAGACACGAACAATAAATGAGGATCTTTAAAAGGAGGTGGAGATACGTGGGTAATTGATTGCAGTCAGTTAAGATGTGGTCACGTCAGTGAAAAAATAAATGTGAACAAGTTCTGCAGCAGGTTTCTCTCATTTGCAAACTGACCAAAAGAAATCTCCTTGGTTTAAAAGTGAGTTGTGCTTTATACTTGACTCTGCTACTGGCAAGACGCTATTCTTACCGGACTTGAGTTTCCTTGATTTTACTGAATCTTTGCATCGGAAGTAAAATATTAATATTTAAATGGCCTTTTCTTTGCAAAATGTGATTTTTATTTTTTTTGAGCCAGTTAAGCTGTAAAGACACCCATAGGACTCTTTAGGTCTTTACTTTTCAGTTGATTCTTATAAGATGTTTTGGTGACTTAAAAAAAGAGTGTGAATATGTAATAAAAAATGTCATCTCTAGCAAGTACTAAGAGCACTAATGATACTGGAAAAAAAAAAAAGTAATAATGCAAAAAATTCAGCTTTGATCACAGCAATAAATAAGATACAAAAATGCAAAATGGTTATTCCATTAAAGTATTTGACTATTACTGTTTTTTCTGTGTATTTGATCAGTTAATTGCAGCCATGTTTACAGTTGGCACTGAACTATGGTGCTAAATTAAGTCAATCAAAATACGACTTTTCTTGACGTTCTTAAAATGCTAATCTGCTTTATCTTCAGATGAGTACGTGGCCAGCCTTCATCTTCCTACGTTTGATGCACATTTGACTGAGCTATCTGATGAACAGGCCAAATACCTCGGCCTGAACAAGAATGGACCCTTTAAGCCAAATTACTACAGGTCAGCAGCTGCGTGATAAACCTTAATCATTTGAAATCTTCTGTCCATTTCATTTACTTTTAATCATTTCTTGCAATGTTTGACTTCTAGGTACTAGAAGTGGGGAAACGAAGACTAAAGAAATTACCAAGACTCCATAATTCATACAGACTAAAGTGAAACAGAGCTGTGTGTCACAGCTTGCATTTGGAGGGGAGGGAGAAGCCCTGATCTGATTGGTTGGGGGTGAAGGGCGTGGCTAATTATCGCTACGGCAGTGTTTATTTATTTTACGCTAGAATAACATAGCTAACCTTTTATGAGCTGCTACTGCCAGTGGTGCAACCTAGCGATGTTTTCACCATTTCATCTTTTAGCTTTATGTGTTAGTTGTACGTAATCCATTTAGATATCTTTTATCGTTTAATTATAAGTTCTGGTTAAAAAAAACAAAACAAAAAAAAAAAACTATGTTTGCTCATCCAATGATTTAGTTATGGACATGCCACGTTGTCCTGTTCTCTTGTTTTCTACGTTTGATTTATTTTTTTTTCTTTATATGATACAGGGGGTGGGACAGAATTGTGGTTGGGCGCAGGGCTTCAAATCGTTCTTTTTAAGTTGATCACACTATTCAAATTTTGTTTATTTTTTAAAAACTGTATTAATTTTTACAGCAAATTTTAAATTTTTGCGCTCTCGGCTAAATAAAAGCTGATCAAATTTAACTGGATTGTGAACGTTTCGGGGGCGGGGCTTATCCCCTCTGTTCACTCAGACTGGAATCTCATTGGCTGAGGCATTAGCATTTCAAATGTCCCTTTCAAACGCAACACGCTCCTTCCACACGGTTTCCATGAACACCAGTATTGATGTTTGAGATGGAAATGCTCAAACTGTGCGCAATCTATCCACGTTATTGCTGAAACTCGTCAGGCTGTGTAATCACAGGGGTGTATATTAAGATATTTATAATTTTATTATTATTTTTTTTTTCTTTCTGCCATCCTCTTTTGTTCCTACTAACTCATCCTCTGTCATTATAAAAAAAAAAATAAGCAATTAAATGTTATAAGATATTCTAGTGTAATATGAAATTTAATGAAACCCTTGTTTTATATACTGTGAAGTAGAGCCTATATCAATGAGATACCAAATGTACAGTTAATCCGGTACCAAGTTTCTTTCCAGGTCCTCTGCAGATTTAGTCTGGAACACAATGATAGAGAAATGTATGTAAACCGAAGCCAAGACCAACCGTGTACTCATTTCAGAGGACAGAAGGAAAATTTTGCTGTTTGCAGGCCTGTAGAGCAAAAGCTGCCTTTGTGACTGGGATATTCAAAATATAATAAAATTGGGACCTTTATTTTGCTACACTTCTGAAAATCTTTATGGCAGATATTTATCTTCTCTTTGCCATTTGTGTTTGTCATAAAGGGAATCGAAATGAGCTTGTCCGTTTCCTGTTTAATGTGGCGTCTCTTTCCTTCGCTCAGGACCGTCTCACATGGATGTGTGTGTCATGTAGGTGTCGAGTAGCCAGTGGAACACTTGCAGCGCAGAATACTTTTCTTTGATTGTCCTGCCCAAAGTATACTTCGTTGTGCTTTTTTTTTTTTTTTTTTTAATCAACAGTCGAATGCACAGCTGTTCAAAGTAGGCTGCTCCTTTTGCTAGCACGCATGGACACAGGCGCTCGGCATGTGCACTAGAAAGAGTTATACGTCTCCAGCATCTGAACCTTTTCTCTGCAAAAGTTAAGAGCATATGTTTTGGTCTTTTCACACGAGCCTCCTCACCCCTTACCAGCGCAAGCGTCTGCTGTTTTTAAGAGAGTTTTCAATAGTTTGTTTTGTCTCCTCTGTATAATTTCCAAAATGTGAAACAGTGGCCCAGGCATTCCCTATGGAAGCCTGTTTCAATCACAGAATAAACAGAAATAATCACAACGTTTTGTCTCACATTTTGGACTTTTTTTCCAGAGTTTTTGAGATGTAAACCACAATTGTGAGACATAAACTTGCATTTCATCTTGCATCTCACGATTTTAACAGAATTGCAAGATAATTGCAACTTTTTATTATACATTTTTTTTATTTTTATCTTAAGTTTGGACCTCTTTGGAGAATTTCTATCTCGCAGATTTCTGTACACAGAGCTACAAGATAATTACAACTTAATATCTCACAATTCAGACTGCTTCAAGTTGGTTTGTATCTTGCAATTTTGAGTTAACATCTTTTGAGAATTGTGATTTTTACAAATGCATTTGCATCTTGCAATTCTTTTTCTTCTTGTGAGGAATTCGCAATTCTAAGTTAATTTGGAAAATTAGCATTTTTTTTTTCATAGTTATTTTTCAGAGACGTCTCGTTCTTTTATCTGAAAAAAATTCAGAATATTTCTTGCATATGGTGACTTTATATCTCAACTCAGAATTGCTCAGTCGTCTCACAATTATTGCTTGCGTCTATTTACCGCTCTTAATTTGTTTCCTATAGATTGTGAGATGAAAGTTGCGATTCTGTTGGGTTTCTATCTTATGGATAAACAAGTGCTGTATAGATAGATATGTTGAAAATGCATGAGCGAGCTGACAGTATGTTACTTGTATGGTTAGAAAAAAACGGGCTGCGTTTGAACTGTGCATGTGGTGACATTCACATACTTTACATGTACCCTAGCATACGTGTAAAAACCGAAGTATACTTTGGGCTCTTTGGTCCCTGATTATTGACTCTCTTAAACTTCTCTTAACATTACCAAACCCTAAAGGCATACAACGGTGTTCTATTTCCTCCCAAACATTTGCTTTTACAAACAGAAGGTGGGTTTAATGATTGTTCCTCTTCCGTTGTTAGTATGTGCTGCTCTTGTAGTTTGTGTCCAGAGAGTCTACGTTAGTATTAAAAATGTAAATGTGCTGTTATCCCATGTCTCCTCAATAACACTTCTGTCATGTCTTTATCTGCTTACACACGATCTCTGTACTAAAGCACATCTGTTGGTGTACGTCTTGTTCAAATGTGTTCAACCCGTTGTCTTAATTTTATTGCATTTTTATTTGCGAAGGTACATGTGCGTGCGTGTGCATTATAATGTGTTCGAAGGGGCTCGTGTGCACAAACGGTGCTGTGTGGCAGTAGACGGTGGTTCCAGGCCTGGGATTCTTCCGGATGCTTTTATAACCACGTGGAGCACATTGGGATCAACACCAGCACCTCTTACAGAGAATGAGCATTGATGAAAAGAAGCTAAAACATCTGTATATTTATTGTTGTAAATCACTACAAATAAGAAAGTCTTTAAAGATGAGTTGTCAACAATGTTTAAATATTGCAAGTGATGGTAGATGAGCAATAATCTGTAATCTTGAAGAACAAAAATAAAAAAATCACAAATATAAACACTTTTTTTGCAGGCATCACCGACTGCGCTATAATTTTTCTGTTTTGCATCAAATAAGGTTATTACTTAAGTATGTTTTTAAAAATCGTAAAGAAGTGTTTTTCAAAGAATACAGAGGTCTTTTACAGTAAAGAACTCCCTGATTTTTTTTTTTTTTTTTTTTTTTTTTTAAAGAAAAGGTAGACGTTTTATTTTATATTTTGGTGGTTTAATGTGGAGTTTAATTTGTATTATTTTTCTTTTTAAATTTATTTGCTTTTATTGTTTTTAGTACAGTAAGTTAAACATAAATGAGAAGTGTCTTGATAAAAAAAAATATATATATATATATTTTTTTTTATTATTATTATTATTATTGTTTGTATTTTTTTTGTAGACAGTGAGTGAGTGCATAGCTTCTGAAAGTCATTTCAGGCATAATTCACAGTCGCTATTGTTTAGGAGGTCTTAAATACTTCCTCCGGGCATCCCAGTGTGCTGATGAATTAACCTGTTATGATGCCTTTAGGAAAGAGTCTCAACTGTTAACTTGGCTTCTACCTAAAAATAAGATATTTTAATTCCTGGAGTGCTTAGTCACTTTATGTATTCCTGGCCGCTGAGGTCATGGTTCGGGGGTGTAAGTGGTGGGTGTTTATTCTGAACGCGTGATGTTTTGAGGGGTATGTATGTATGTATGCAAAGACATGAACAGCTGCTGTGATCACTCACATCTTCAGGTTACACTACAAACACACTCAGAGGCTGTCACTGTGTTATCTTCACTCAAGTTCTCTGATGATCAGTAAGGATAATCATTTTTAATAATCTGCATAACATGATCAACTTTGCAATTGCTGTATTTTTCATATTTCTGTTTCAGGTTCTCTGAGAATGTCTGAACAAGATAGTCAGGAAGTCTGTCCAGCTTTTTGGGGGCATCTTTTACACTTTCAGGTGTCATTCCCACTTGGCCTGACTCATGTGTAGTCCACCAAACCGAACAGATCTTCATCTCAACGATCAATAATTCGCTGTGTTCAGAGTATGGTGTGTCAAAAACGTCACAATGCGGCTCTTTCTAGATCGAGAGAAAACTCAATGTGTTCTTTCTGTTCCTCAATGTGAATAATAGCACTTTGTTTGTCCGTATCTCAACAGAACTCTGACAGCATTTTCTAAAGACCATACATGATTGACTGGTGATTGTATTTGAATTAATCTGTATTATATATTTTTTTAAGTTTTAATTGAAATATGCAAGTTTTAGTTAATTGTATTATGGTTTGCCCTATATATAGAGAGAGACACACACACACACACACACACACACACACACACACACACACCCCATACACACGTTACAGGAAACACTTTTAGATTTTCAAAAAAACACCTTTTAAATGTTAGGGTTTTAGGCCTTTTAAATTACGGGGACATTGGCAGTGTATGTTTATGTATATTTGAAAATCTAAAAATGTTTCCTATACCGTGTGTATGGTGTGCGTGTGTGTGATTTTCATATGACATCAAATAAGAATATTTTATATATTATATATTTTATTTTATTAAAAAAGAAACAACCAATGGCAAGCGGTTTCATGGCACACTTCAGTCCCAGCTATGAAACAAATATTATAGTAGCGTAATATATATATAGACAGAATATTAGAGTTGATTTTAGAAATTAACATTCATTGCATTATTAGAGAAATACAGATAGTTTATGTGTAATTTCGTGGTCAAGTGCGTTGTGGGCGTGGCTCGCCGTATGCGTAAACCACGCCCTCCTCGGCGATCAGCAGCCAATCGTTGCGGCGGGGACGGATATTATTCTGAACTTGGAGTCCAGCGGCGTCTGCTTCAGTGTGACAGTGTGTTTCCGTGCGGCGAGCAGATCTTCAGCCTGACAGATGCAGCAGCAGACCGACGACATGGAGGTACCTTTACTTAATGATTCTAACAGTAACAGACAGAAGTCTCTGGCTCAAGAGAGAGATGGGTTCAGCCATCAGCAGAAGGATTCGGAGGTAATCCGAGCACACTGACAGTTTGCAGGGGTAGAGGGGTGTGTGTGCGTGTCTCTCTCTGTGTGTGCGTGTGTGTGTAAGGTGGCTTGTTGCTGGGGGCTTTAAATGCCTCGGGTTGTTATTTTAGAAACATGCATGGCGCTAAAAATACCTTGTCTTTTGGAATTTGATCCAGTGTGACCTGCTGATGGTTTTCTAGAGGATCTAGACCTGCGTTTTATGCGCATGCATTTGAAGGGTAAATATGAAGGAGGCATTGGTTTCTGTCTTGAATTCCCACTTCTTGCACAGTACACGGATATATGCACATGCGCACATAAAATGCTGAGCATGTATGCTTTTGGCTCATTTCATCTTCATGTGTATTCCTCGCATTAACCCGTCAATGTCACTAGGCACACATACCTATGCATTATAAAACGTATTCAAAACAAGTTATTTATTAAGCTTGATATCAGCCTGATATTATGGAATACACGTTGTTGTATTGGGGTTTACGGAGGTTAATTATATACAGTCTGCTGCATTTATCCATTTATCTATCTAATATTTTTTTTCTTATTGTCTGTCTCTATTTATCTGTCTATAAATGAGCTGAAATGGAGTGGTAAAGACCGCAGACTATAATTTACCTATTGCTCTCTCCAACATATGAACTTATTATTTATTCAGTTGTTAAAAATAAAGACAAGCAAATGCCTATTTGATTCTGTTCTTGGCACAGCGCAGCCCAGATTCAGTCTTCAAGGACAGTAACACATATTGTGCTGGGAATACGTCCAGCCTTGTGAAGTTATGGTAATGCATTCCTCGACTGTGATCGTTGAGCATATTGAATGTTTTTTTTTTTTTTTTTTTTTTTTTTAGAGGAATTAGAGCGTGTTTTCCTCCTGCAGTTTTTTTTTTTCTAGGGCAGTGATGTTTGAATGTACACAAAATGCCTCAAAATGTTCTGCATGGCTGGAGTGAAACTCAAAGGTCGGATATGTGAATAATCTGTCACCAAACCAGAATATGCTAAATGTAAAGCTCTCTGCTTGGTCTTTTGGTATATGCACGGTGATGAATTGTTACATCTGGCTGCATTAAATGAGCAATGAATATTAAATGCTGAATATTGACTGGATCTTTTAGTATTTGGTCCAGTAGCTCAGTGCTGGCACAGGGTGCATTGTGCATGCCCTGTTTTGAGCTTTACAGATTATTCCCGCTTCTTTCATAGGATAGAAAAGCATGCAACTCTTGTTCAGTTGCTCCTTGTTATGGTTTGGTTGTGCTTTGAGCTGAACTTTGCACTTTAGATTTGATTTTATTTTTTATATTTTTGATTTTTTTTATATATATATATATATATATATATATTTATATATATTAGCTTAAAAACACCTTGGGGCCCAAAATGAACAAATATATGCAATTTGATGTAGCTGATGATATTTATATGGCCAAAAATGAAGAGGAAATTCTGATAGTTTTTCCTAAAAATTATATATATGGACAATCAAGTAAACATAAGTTACATCAGTCCAGTATGTATTCATCTTAAAATAATACTAAAGATTCTTACAGATGTTTTATAAAAATTCCCAACAAAAAACACACATCAATCATGACCTGAAGGTGGAGTTTTTTTATATTAAAAGGCGTTTTGCTAAGAAATATAAACAGACAGATGGCAAAAAAATATATTTTTTGTACTGTTTTCATCATATTGATGGTACAGAGCCCTAATGATAGTGTATACCTTGCGAGGTTAAACAGCAGAATATATGACTAGATCAGGTATAGTGCAAAGTTAGACATAAAAAGGCTAAATGAATCACTCGTGGTTCATTAGACTTCACTTCTGAGTTGGTTTCTTCAGCGTATGACGTGTGTGTGTGTGTGTCTGAGTAATCAGTGTCATGATTCACGGCAGACATGCGTATTCTGTTTACACAACATTGTTCTAGTTTTTGAGTATCATGGTTTGCCTTTGCATGAGATGTTTTGCCATTTGACCTGTCCTGTTTTTCTAAAAGCACAAGTATCTGGTGCCGGTTTGGATCAGATGTGAGTGTTCTGCTTCTGGGAGATCAGAGTGGGAGTAACCTTTAGGGAAGGTGTCGGAAAAGCTGTCAGAAGGAAAGCCCATCTTTCTCTCTCTTTTGCTCCCACACAGCTCTCAGTTAGAGCTTCCCACCATGAGTATCAATGCCATCTGCTTCTGAGGACCAAAATAAAATGCTTCTGACTGTGCCACACAGTTAGGAGAGAGAGAGAGAGGGACTGAGAGAAGAGGGTAAATCGTTAGTTTGGTGTGCACATGCATACATAAAATCTACGCACATGAATTATGCATAAAGTATGTGCGTTATGATGAGAATGTGCATGTATAATTTTCTCACATTCATTATGCAATGTATTTTTTTTGCCCATAATCCCCATAATAGGAATGCAGCAATATATTTTGTCACAATATATAGCAATACAAAAATTCAACAATATGAATTGTGTATAGCTCATCCAAAAATTAAGGTTTAGTCAGATGTAGTTTTCATTCACATATAAATAATGATATCCGGTAAATCCAGCCGTAAATTGGTAATAAATTAAAAATACAATAAATTTAATAAATTATTTAGATTTTTTTAGCATATTATAAAATATATTATAAATATTATAAAATATAAACAAGTTAAATAAGTGATGTATACAAATATTAAAAAATAATTAATTATACATTTTTGTAAGAGGCAGAGTGCAAGCCTAATCTGAATTTTACTTATGAATAGTAATTTTCTTGAACTGTTTAACATGAAGTACTTAATGACAAATATTGTTTTAGCTCTTTTTTGGCTTTGTTTAAAGTATTGTGATAGTTTATCATTTACTGAACCAAACTGTGGCATGAGTGTATTGTTAAATTTTAGCTTAAATGTTACAATCAAAATAGTTTTATTTCTAATTACTACTTTACAGATAAAAACGATTAGCCTGATGATTGGACTTATTTTAAGTTTCTTCGACTGGCCACGCTGCCTGTTCAGTCATATTAGCTTGTAGCTCCCAAAGAGGTTACAAAAACAGTAAAGCAAAAGCGTAAAATGCAGGCTAAATCTAAGCACCCAGACATTACCTAGCAAAGGTCATCCATCAAAGCTCTCCGAGAAGGGGACTTGTTTAAGAATGTGGAGAGAGGTCAACAATCACTTGGAAAAAGTACAGAGTTCAAGATATGAGAACTGATTCCACCAAAATCAAGAGCTCTTTCAGTATCATTGTCAAGAGCTGTGCATTAGGCCTGTGGGTGGGTGGCAAAGGAGGCCGTTACTCAAAAGGAGACCTTGTGAAAGCGCATCTGACGTTTGTCTAAAAGCATAATAGTGGGTGACCCATTTGTGATGGTTTTGAGGTCAGATGCCTCCACAATGGAGCTTTTGGGCAAAATTCTAAGTGATGTGTGGGACATTTCTGACACTGCCCACATAAAAAAAAAAAAATTAACTGCTTGACGGTCCAAAATACAGGGATATACTACAAGACATCTGCCTGCTAAAACAGCTTGAGGTAAAGAAACAGTGGGTCTAAATGAACTGCAGCAAAGTTAATGTCCTGCAGAAGTGCTTAATCTTTGCATGAAAAAGCACTTGAGCGAGAGAACCTGGTCCTCAGGGGGAAGGAAGAAAGTTCATCTTCAACGTTATGCTTCTTACGTAATTTATTCTTCGACTGACGGCGCAGAGCGTGTTCCCCAGATGTTAATTGGGCCGCAATTAAATCAAAACGCCTCAGAGGACCTGACACTTCTTCATTTCAGGCAGACTGTGAAAGAAAAGCCTGGAAATCCGTGTTTGGCTGAAGGTTTAAGAGGCCGTTTAGGGACATTAGCGTACAGTAGATCAGCACTGATTTTGAAACCGTTAAGGCTGTGTTTGAGTGTGAATGTTCACAGTTTGGTAGCTCTTTGAGAGAGTCGGCTGAAAGACGTGGCTGTTCTTAAGCGTGAGTGCAGTCTTAGCCAATAATATCCTTTTAGGTGGACACGCACTGGAAACCCTGCAGGCTTTTTTCCTGTTACCATGACACACCGTGGGTCAGTGAAAAAAATAATATCCGTCAAAAGAACTTTGCTATATATATTAATTGGTGAACATTAATTTATCCTCATGTGGCATAACTGACAACATACTAAGAAACATACTAAAAAGGTTACTTGTTCTTGCTCTTTTCCACAGTATATAATAAAAAAAATATTGTTAACTAATTAACATGTTTTCACGGTAGTATTTCTACATTTCTCTACCATTAAAATTCCATTTTTATTTTAAAGTAAAGTCAATTAAAGGGGACTCGATTTACAGTTTTTGACTTTAAACTATAGAATGAAATGTTGCTTTAACTTTAAAAAACGTACCTTTAACAAGTTATCAGGTTTTCACAGCAGCATTTGACATTCTTTTTACTAGGAGAATAAGAATTAAACGAAAATCAAAGGGAAAAAGTCCTGTATGTTCTACGTTCTTTTAACTTTAAATTGTCCCTACATAGTGCATTTTCCAAAATAATTACTTTGAAATTGTAATATTAAAATATAAGGCTGTATTGTCCCAGAAAGCATGTACAGATGCTATAATACTATAATTTGTTTTAGAATGCATGTGTATGTTGTAATGGTTACTTCTTTGTAATTTCTGAGCAAATGTGTGTTACTCTGGTGATCGTAATGGTAGTTCATTCACGCTGACATATTTTCCGTGCTATTGTTATTGAAGCACTAGTAGTGTGACTGTACTGGATTTGCATAATTACGAGGAAAATCACGTGCTCCAGAAATAGTGGAAAGACCTGAAATGTTCCTTGCACGGTGCTCCAGGATGTTAGACATGTGACGCTTTCTGTTGTGGCAGGACATTTATTATTTGCCTCCGATCCGTAGGGGTCCATGGAGTCCCCGAACCTGGAGTTTGAGTATGGAGACACGGACAACTTCACTGCAGAGCTCTCAGGTGAGTCACACACACACACACACGCGCACACACACACACAGCAAGGGATGAACAATCACAGAAATTGGTTGAACAAAACTGACAGAAGAGGAACAAAAGTGAAAGAACTTAGACCATAGCTAAGCTTTTAAAATAAAATAAATAAAAATACATAGACAATTAGATGTGCATTTACTGATGTAACATGTTGATGTTTAATAAATATTAATAAAAAAACGAATGTAATGTGCCTGTTTTTAATTTAAATGCATGTCTATCTGTCTCTTTCGCGCAGAGCTGTACAGCTACACAGAAGAACCAGAGTTCAGTCTAAATAGAGATTACTTTGAGGAAGACTTCAAGAATCACGGTAATGTAGCCTCTAGTGTTGGTTGGGATGCATTATTTATTGCTGTCATTTAATTACCATTAACTACCTTCACCAAACACACTAACTTCTGCTGCTTAAGAGCTGCTGAGTTTTGTGCTGGAATTGCACCGAGTGAGAAAGTGCTTGGCGTCCTGATGGCGTGGACATGCTGGGACAGAACGCCCTCGGGTATAACATTTCCACCTGTGTCTGAGTGAGAACAGAAATAAACCGTCAGCAAAGTGGCACGGTTCTGTTTCTGTGAGAAAAGGAGGACATTAATGAATGTTTATGTAGTTAGACTGTGTGTTTGTGTGTGTGTAGCCTCAGGCTTTCCCCTGCCTCCTGTCTGCAATCTCACCTCGCCAGACCTCTCGCTCGCTCTTTGTCTTTGCCATGGCACTGCAGCCCTACAAAAAAACGTTAGCTTTGGCGTGTTTGTGTGCGCTGATTGTCAAGCAACTGCAAATCGTATGTTTACACTTCTAAAAGTGTGCTGCCATCCAAAGGCCTCATTTATTTGGTCCATTTATAATGTGACGCTGCAGTTTTCCACTGTCTCTCAGATATTATGCTGCTGCGCCTTTTAAAGGAATAGTTGATGCAAAAAATAATGTTTGAGAGTAGATGAGCAAACAAACAAAACTAAAACTAAAACTGATCTAAACTTGTGTTTTGGTGGATTGTGATGTGAGGTTGGATTTTTAATTTAATTACCGAGTAATATTAATTAACTACATGTATTTACTGTATAGTTAGAGAAAAATTAAGATTTGGTTTAGGGAAAGTTGCATGTAATTATGTATTTATTAAGTATTTTATTTGTTTTAACTACGCGAGTACCGACTTTCTTTGCATTTGACAAGAAGTGATGGTTTAAAGTAAAAATACCTTGATAATGAATTTATTTCTTAGACAGACGCGACTTTTTTTCTCTCCAAATCTGTTCTGATGATCAAACAAACTGATCTACGTCATCTACATCTACAATAGATTTAAGCTCTTCTTTTAAAATGTGTATGTATATATAAACTTCCCGTTTTGAAATGATAAATATACACCGATGTTTCAAGATGTTATGGATCAGATCGGAAGATCAAGGAAATTCAGATACCTCATGATGTGACTTTAACAAAAGCCTTCAGTGTCATATGAATGACCTCAGTGATTTAATTTTACACGTGCCTTCTACTGAAAAGAATCGAGGCTTTGCAGCAGAAATCTTCTCAAACTCTTGAGGCATATGCCAGATGTTTGACCAATATTCAGAGGGAGGTTTGTACAGTAATTTGCATTCATAAGTCCCCCACTCATGTGTTTGAGTAACATTCTTGAAGCCAGTGAAGTGTTTCATGCCTGCCGCCCCTTTTCGAGGGTATTTGAGCGACAAATCCTGACTAATCTTTCTCACGTGTGAGAAGTGAAGCTAGAATACAAGGCAGAAAGGATTAACAAAGACGGAGACGTAATTCTTCTGTGCTCTGCTCTCAGTGAAGGGTCGAAGGTGGATGGAGTTGAGTACGGAGGAGCAGAGGGCGTATGTCATGAGACTGCTGGATGCTCTGGAGGTCACCGATCGAGACAAGAGGCTCAAAGTGGCCCGAGCCATCCTCTATTTGGCACAAGGTGTGTATACAGTACACACAACAACAATTCAGTGGGTGAATCTCTTGAAAACAGTCAACCCCCAAATCAAAGGAAGGAAAAGTCTGTTAAGCATGTACGTTATCTATAATTTATTATATTTTTATATAATAATGATGTATTACCTAATTTGTAATGTAATTTTTAGAACTGCCCTTAATTTTCGCATGCTTTGCTTTTTAATAATACTGTATAGCAGTATTTGTTTTTAGCCAACATTAAAAACATGTAAAACTTTAACATATTAAAATGGCTGTAATGAGAATCTTCATTTTGCATTATGGTAACGAAAAGTTAATGCGTGAAAGTGGCGTGAAAATAATGTTTTCTTTCTTTTTTTTAATGTAACCATGCATTGTTTAATTTCCTTTTTTTATGTAAATTCAAAAAGAAAATGTGTTGCAGTTTTTGTGTTGGTAAAAATATTTTTAAAAGATACAAATATATAAAACAATAAAATATGACCATTGCAAAAATTTAAATCTTTATTGAGTGCTTTTAAATGTGCATTTGGACTATAATTGGCACGAAGATAATTATATATCATTATATTATATATTATATATCATATTTAATTTAATTAATATCATATGTATTGCAATATTTGTTTTATTGAAACAAATATGAAACATTCTGATAATTCATATTTGGACATAATCATGCTGAATTGGCAAGAATTTCTTTTTTATTATTGGTACTTAAAATATATATATTTTACACAATTTTTTTTTTTTTTTTTTTTTTTTTTTTTTTTTTTTTTTTCAAATTTAAGACAAACTATTTTGTTGCTGTTCATCAGGTGTGTTTGATGAGTGTGACACAGAAACCGATGTCCTCTACTGGTCCAGACACAACGTCTTCCTCCTCTACGACATGGGCATCTTCACGGCTCTGCTGGAGCTCCTCAGCATGGAGATAGAGTGAGTGTTTTCATTTCCCAAAATGCCTCAGTCTCTGTGTGGAGATCTCTGACAGAGGGCAGACCATCTGCTGTGGGCGAGGACAGACAGGCTAGGGGTGAGATGCTGAAAGAGACAGACAGAGACTGAATCTCCAGCGGAGGGAAGTGTTTAACAGTGCTGCTATTTTTACTCTTCTCCTCCTGAGGGAGCAGGTTAGAAACGGCTCAGTCATGACTGTGTACGTGTGCGTATGAAACTGTTTGAAACTGTATTTCTGCGTATCTCCTGGGTGCTGTACTAATGAGACGAACGACTTTTTCTTTTCTGTTTTTAATGGCCGCTGTGTACTGTAGCAGCTGCCTGGACTGCACAGCATTTCTCTAATTACCCACATTAAGTACACTTCCGTGTTAATGGATCTTTTTATTTAGTTATTTTGTTAATCAGAGTAATATCAGCGCAGATATCACTCTTATTATTGCACATACTTTACCAACATAAAAATAAATGTGAAAACAGTCCCCCGAACACATTAGCAACGGCAGAGCAATGGCCTGGCACCCATCCATTATACCTTAGGATTATGGTGGCCACTTTATTTTCCAGAATATTTGTCGTGGCACTGTTAAGAGAACCCCCACCCTCTTCACATTTGCATCTTATTACATAAAAAAAACCTAAAAGATTAAAAAAATGCCTGTGTCTTTATGCAAACCAGTAAAGTTCTTCCATGCTGACTCAATCTTTAATTTTTTTTATTGTGTTATAGACAGAGGAAGGGTTTCAAACTGTTTCTATAAAATTAGAAGCACACAGTTGCCCAGAATATCATTATATGCTTTAGCATTAAGATTTGTAAAGTAGTTAAACCTGACCCCGATATAGAGTATGTGTGCTTGACGTTAATTGCATTATATAAATTGCTTTGGATAATAATTCACGTAAACAAATGTGACTTATATTCCAGAAAACAATATAAAAATCCAAAAAATGTATCATATTCTTCTGAAGTAATTTAAAAAGCAAGATCAAAAAAGGCTTAGTTCTTTTGTGCATCCATCTCGTACCTGCCGTCATCTCTCCATAACAAGGCTGTTCTTTATTTCCTGCACCAGCACGCTATCTCTCTATTTCCTCCGATCTCTTGTGTTAAAGAGAGCCACAGAGTGGTCCATCTGTGATCTCCGCTTCAAAGACAGCCCGGTCACCATGCCTCTCCTCTTTCAAGCCCCTGCCTGGGGGATTTAATGTGTTTGTACGTGGTCTCATCAGCCCACACAGCCCACACGCTGCCTCTCTGCCTCTGCTGTGGTTTACTGTGGTGTCATTTACACAATTAGCCCTCTGGCTTCATTCACATTGATTCATATTCATCCGAGCACATCTGATTCAAATGATCAGGCTTTTGGTTGAAAGCTAGTACAAGGGATTCGACTGCATGGCTTATTTGCCTCTTGAAAACTCATTTCTATTTGTACTTTGTGGTATGATATAATAGCGTGTCTTTTACAGAGTTATTTTAGCATTACTTTGATAATACTATTGTCTGTATCAGTATTTTGAATTAGAACGTTTTCATTTTAAGTTAAAGTTTTTTGCTGTTCGTTTTTAGCTTTTTAATTAGTTGTCAATTTTTTTTGTACAATAGAGTTCAATTTGTAACAGACAATAATGTAATTAGACAACTTCATCAATTAAACTTAGGATCTTTGTGAATAGACCTGGTATAACGTGAAATACCAATAGTTTTTTATTAACTGATATAAGTAAATATATACATATAGTAAAAAAAAAGTATGTTCTATTACATGCATTGATATTTTGATTTAGTATGGTTCTCTTTTTCTCCAGTAATAACCAGGCGTGCAGCAGCGCAGTGAGAAAACCAGCTATTTCTCTGGCTGACAGCACTGAACTCAGGTGAGATGCCCACTGGGACTCATTCTTTTTTTTTTTTTTTTCTCTCACATCATTAAACTTCATCCAACCCACAATCCACTTCTCAGATTTACATTAACTTTGGTGTGGAGGAACCCTGGGCTGACAGAGAGCTTTCTGACTTCCAGCTTTCATTTGTTTGAGAGCTTTGCATCAATGCACAACACGTATATATATGAATGTTGTTTTCCTGTAAGGAGTAATGTTGCTCCAGTAGCTAAATATAGAACAATAACTTGTACTAACATGCATGCATTAACGCTCAATGACTCCAATTGAAAGTAAAGGCATTTGCATCATGTTCTGAAGGGTTCTTCTGAGCATCATGTATCTGATGGTTGAGACCATTCGAGTGGAAATGGAGGGTGACAGTCCAGAGAGGAAGGCAGCCAGAGAGGCCTTTAAAACAGAGTTGGGTGAGAAAGACTGTGACTGTGGCCTTTACAGATATACTGTGTGTGTGTGTGTGTGTGTGTGTGTGTGTTTGCAGTGGTTGGCTGTTGACCTTCTCTATGGCGCAGTGATTAACCTCCCTCCTCCTCTCAGGTTCACCCCTTTATAACGGAGAGCCCTTTGCCCTCCTCCTCTTCACCATGGTAACCAAGTTCTGCAGCATGAATGCGCCCCATTTCCCCATGAAGAAAGTGCTGCTCTTACTGTGGAAGACCATTCTGGTCAGTCTCTGTACACACCATTCTACTGCTTTGTTGTGTAGATCTATTCTATTCTATTCTATTCTATTCCACAGATAATTGACTGATTATTCTATATTATAGAATATATTAAAGTACGGTTATTTTAAATAAATGCAGCCTTAAGAGCATAAGAGACTTTATTCTCTTGCAGTTAATTTCTTTCATTATTTTCATTATTCTACATTCCATACAAGAGACCTTTTTTGCCCTTCAGCATATAACCACTGTTCTTATCACGGACTCTTTCAGCTCTAGTCAGTCACAGACCTGTTTATGTGCCTGTAGTGTTCTGTCCATTGATTTCTGTGTGTTTGTGCACCTCAGTTCACTCTGGGAGGCTTCGAGGAGCTGCAGGAGATGAAGGTGAGAATGAGAGACCAGTTGAACCTGCCGCCACTTCCTGAGGACAGCATTAAGGTGGTGCGAAACATGCGGGCAGCTTCTCCTCCAGCCTCGGCCATGGAGCTCATCGAGCAACAGCAGCAACAGAAGAGAGGACGCAGGAGTCGCCGGGTACGAGAAACAGATATATATATATATAAATGACGTAACACTAGCAGAAACCATGTGTAGATGAAATGCATGAAA
Source organism: Puntigrus tetrazona (assembly GCF_018831695.1). Taxonomy (NCBI): domain Eukaryota; kingdom Metazoa; phylum Chordata; class Actinopteri; order Cypriniformes; family Cyprinidae; genus Puntigrus; species Puntigrus tetrazona. The sequence goes on from NC_056702.1 coordinate 1,773,467, forward strand.
TACACACAACCTCTCATGCATCTGAACCTATATGTTCAGTATATATCCAAAACACACAACAATTCTGATCCGTGCTACCTGTTACACAGCCCTGCATCTTAATAAAAGTAATTCAATTTGTTGCTAAATTCAAAAATATCATTAAAACTTTCCACTGTTTTTTTTGTACAAAATCACAGTCATTATAGACTATATATTCACTGCTGTTCTAAAGTGTGGGATCTGTAGGATTTTAAATGTTTTTTTAAGAATTTTATGCTCATCAAGGCTACATTTATTTGACCAGAAATGCAGGAAACACAGTAATATTATGAAATATTATTGCAGTTTAAAATAATGGTTGTGTGTTTTAATATACTTTTAAAAGTAGTTTATTTCTGTGACCAAACTGAATTTTCTGCATCATTACTCTAGTCTTCAGTGTCACATGATCCTTCTGAGATCATTCCAGTATGCTGATTTATTATCAGTGCTGGAAACGGTTGTGCTGCTTAATATTTTTTGGAACCTGTGATTTTTTTTTTTTTTTTTTTTTCAGTATTCATTGTTGAATTAAAAGCTAAAAAGCACAACATTTATTCAAAATAGAAACTTTTTATATCTATGTCTTTTTTAATTTAACACATCCCTGTTGAATAAAAGCATTAATTTCTTTCAAAAAAAAATAATTGCACTAATATTTGGTGATTTTGCTTTTTCCTACATTTATTTTAGATTAAATAAATGTGGTCTTGATGAGCATAAGAGAAAAAAGTGTTAAACCGATAGGACAGCCTACCCAGCCTGCAAAACCTACACAAGCTTTAAAATAAACACATGGTCTTCATGCCACACTTCTGTCCTTCTGACAATCTAACATTGCAACAGTGATGTCACAATAAGAATGAAATGTAGCAGAGCACCGATTGGCAGGAAAACACAGTGGACCAATCACAGCAGGTTTCACAGTTTTTGACCTTTCTCCTTCCTGTCTCACTCTGTCTCTGTAAGTTTTCTGTAACCCTTTCTCCTCAACTCTCCCTCTTTTCTGCCCTTTTCGTTGTCCTGTTGGCTCATTTCCGTCTCTTCCTTGTGTCCCTACAGAGTGCCTTTGTTGATAGCTTGGAAGGAGACAGTCCATATGCCAAGAAACAGGTCTTTACCCCAAACCCCTTTTGTGCATTTTCTTTGTTGTGGGCTGGCCTTGCACTCCTCCACTCTCTTTTCCTTCACAGCAGTTTGTTTTTCCTTTGAAACTTGATTTTGGGAAGGGTTCTGAGAGATATAACGCTGGCCATGGACATTAGCAAGACTCTCTGTCTCTCTCTCTCTCCTCCTGTCCTTCCATTTGCACATCTTTCCACATATCCTCAGTCAATGAGATCCACATAGACACAACCCACTAGCTAGCAGAATGGCTTCTTCTCATAGGCAACCAATCACAGCTGAGTCACCTCTGCTCATGGCCTCAGTACCGCCCACAGACACACTCATACATTGACTGCACTGGAAGCAACGACGACGCTCCACTAATGCACCTCATGCCTGATGCTTGCTCTGATTCTTGCCATTCATGCGTTTGCACAACCCTAGAGATGTGAAGAACTTGTTTTTTGTGCCTTTTGTTGAACTGAATCTGCACAGGAATGTTAAAAAAGGAGCTGCTGTGTTGTATCTGGAATGTGTGAGTCTCCAAAATTGGATTGAACGGTTTTAGTTTTTTTTTTTGGTGATGCTTATTAGTTGCAGGTTAATGGGACGGTAAGTGCCAGCAATAAACTCTAAGCAGTGGCTGGGGAACGTAATCTGAAGAACCTGCGGGAAAACCCTGATATGAGTCTTGTTTAGGCAAAACCTTACATACAGGAGGTTTCAATTTGGTCAGTTCAGAGTAATGTAAATAAAAAAATCACATCAAGGAAATTTTAACGGGATAGTCCACCAAAACATGAAAAATTTGTCTTCATTTACTCATCCTCAAGTTGTTCCAAACCTTCATATTTCTTCTATACTATGAAAGTCACTGGCTACCAGCTGCTCAAAACATATAGGTTTGAAACAACACAGGGGTAAGTAAATAATGACACGCGTACAACTATCTTATTTAATTATCAAGTCAAGTTGAGCTGGGTCGAATTATGAATTTGGGTTTTCTTAATGAGACTCAATATCAGGGTCCAGAGTAATTTATGCATTTGCAACGTGATCTTATATTGTTTTTCCATCTCTTGCAGCCACTGGTCAAACAGGACAGCCTGGACACGTACAATGAACGGGACCCTTTCAAAAACGACGACGCGCGAGATGAGGAAGATGACCCAGAGGACGTGGACAGTGGCATCGAGGGAGAGGTCGACCCTCTCGACAGAGACGTTATTATCCAGCCACCTCCCCCACCGCCACCACTGCGCCCACCGACAGAGAGACTGTCCTTTCCCAAGGGATTGCCATGGGCTCCCAAAGTCAGGTAGATTACAAGGTCTTTATCAGATGGGATGGCTGTGAACTGTGCTTTTTTTTAATAGATTTCAAGAGGTTTTGCAATAAGTATGAGCAATTTTCTGTGAATAAAGATCTCTAATGTTCACCAAGGCTGCATTTATTTGTTTAAAAATACAGTAAAAACAGGAGTATTTTGTAATATCATTCCAATTTCAAATAGCGATTTATTTAATATATTTAAAAATTCAAATATCAAATTGCCCATCCGATAGTTGTTTTTTTCCGCATTGGTCTGAACGAAAATACAATTTCATTCTTTGCCATTAGGTGGCGCTTTTGGAACAGAATAAAAACTTTTTCCCCGGTAATGCTGTACACAAAACAGAGCTCAAAAAGCTGCTTTATCAGGCATTACATGCATGATCAATTAGCAAACAAGGTAAAAAATAAATGCATATTATAAGACAATGAAGGTCTTTTTTTTGTCCTTGCATGCATGGGGACTTCCGAAACCAAAATATGAACCTTTCAATACAAATAATAGGGGCACTTTAAAAGTCATTATTATGCTGATTTGAAATGAGTAAATAGAAAAGTCTTTAGTGTCACTTTTTTTTCCACTTAATGCATCCTTGCACGTATTCATTTCAGTCATACTGATCTCATACTAGTAGTGACACGGCTAACAAAAATCTACTACAGCTTCTGTGCTGGAAAAAGGCCGGTTTTAGCACTGCAGTACCTCTGACATTAATAATGCAGAGATGAACGAACGGGGAAAGAGATTGTTTTGGAACAGCAAAGAGTGTGACAGTTGTGTTTTATCTGGTCCTCTTGATCATTCAAAGAGCCCCGCAGTCCAGTGTTTAGCTCTGCAGCTTCTGTACCTGTGAATTGTAATGCTGTGCTGCGCTGCACTGCTGCATGCAGATGGGAGTGAGAGCGGGAGGGAGGGGTGCTGCAGCACTCTCAAGAGGTTAGTGTAAAGACAATGAAGGGACACATCAACTCTGCTGTTTTTAGTAAGTTTGAGCAGCTGACCGGTAGCAGTCCTGTCCTAAACCGGGAAAACTCTAAAAGGACTCCAAACCAATTCCTCATGCAGTCAATTCCTTTCTTCCTTCTCCCACAGAGAGAAAGACATTGAGCATTTTCTGGAGACCAGCAGAAATAAATTTATCGGCTTCACCTTGGGAAAGTGAGTGTCTGATCAGTTCTCCCAGGTTCTGAATCTATGATAAACGATAATAAAGGTCACCTTCACTGTCATTAAATTAGTATGTTATTTCTGGTTCACTCTGTATTTCTTTCTAATGATGTTTTCCAGTGACATTGACACTTTGGTTGGGTTACCCAGACCCATACACGAGAGTGTGAAGACTTTGAAACAGGTAAGCGTGGAAGCATTTTTGTTTTCTCATATTCGTGTATTCTTCTAGAAGAGTAAAACCAAATATTCAAACATCTGCTAAAGCATTGTCTCCTGCTTCAAACGTTTTGCCCTTTTATTGATACTGTATCTATCTGTTCAAATATGCACTGATGTGAATCCAGTGGTCTAATGCATGCTCTATTGGGGCTCTTTCAGCCACTCACAGTTAGATATCCGCCCTCGGTCACCATGGCAATTCTCTCTCTCTCACCCCTTCTCTCCCAAGCACAAGTATGTCTCCATCGCAGAGGTCCAGATCAAGAAAGAGGAGGAGCTGCAGCAGTGTCCCATGACTATGGTAAGTGACTCAACTTTGCTGTTCTTTTGCATTTATTATTGGTTCATTGAGCTATCAGTCATCTCTTCTTTTGATTGGCTAGGGCGAGGAGGAGGTGGAAGAAACACCTGCAGAGATTCTATATTTGGGAATGTTGCCTAGTCTCTCTCAGTATGTAGTAAGTGTCTCCTACACTTCGTCTTCTTACACATCCAGATACTAGTAAATGTAGCTTATGCTTTCCAGACGTATATCTGTTTCTTTTTGATAATATTTCAGAGCAAACACCATAGGCCACCACTGTAGTGTTTCATAATGTTTTTTTTATTGCATTTTTATAATACATATTTTACAGGCTGATGTCTCCCATATTTATTCCCTATAAACATGATAAAAAAAATATATATATATATATATATATATAATATATATATATATATATATATATATATATAAAAGTATAAAAATCAGTGATATTTGACTTCAGTATGTCAGTAAAATGAAACGTATCTAATATTCAGATTTTTGTTCTGGAAAATCTATGCAAATTACTGCATATATTTAATTAGACAGTGTCTTATTTGCATATTTAAACATAACATCTAGCAAATAATATAATAATAATAACAATTAACACAAAATAAGTGTGTATTTCTTAATAAATCAAATTAATTTAGGAAGTATATCTTTTAGGTTTTTTTTTTAATACTTATAATAATCTGTGGTGTCTTGCCTTAATTCTAACATTTAATGCATGCAACTCTTCAGACAAGCCTTGCACTGACGTTAGTCTCTTTGTAGATTGCTCTACTGAAGCTCCTTCTGGCTGCAGCTCCAACCTCCAAAGCAAAGACGGACTCTATCAACATCCTGGCCGACGTTCTGCCGGAGGAGATGCCGTAAGTCTGCGAACCAACACAGCGGAGACCCTGCGTTTGATGTATGCATGGTGCACGAAAAGATCAGTGCACTTTGTTTTAGACACGCAGCAAACATTTCCCGTGTTTGTGCTGGAAACAGAATCACCGTCCTCCAGAGCATGAAGCTGGGCATTGATGTGAACAGACACAAGGAGATTATCGTCAAAGCGATTTCAGCTCTCCTGCTACTGCTGCTCAAACACTTCAAACTCAACCACATATACCAGGTCAGGCTCTCTTTATTTGTCATATATCTCTCTCCGCTCGCGTCTGTCTGATGTCTGTGGCCGAACTGACCCTGCTCTCTGCTGATAGGCTCGCTGCCACAAAACAGAGAGAGCCAGGGAGAGACAAAGATGAGACAAGCACTTAGAATCAAAAAGGATCATCTAAATGCATCAAGAAAAAAAAAGAAAAGTCTGTCATATTTTAAATTTAAGAGGGGATTTAGAGACTATCTTCTACAGCTGGACTCGTGTACTGAGCCAGAAATATCTACTTCAGTAGTGCTTATGTTCACCAAATAGTTTTATTTCTTATTTATATTCTGAAGATTTCTGGTTTAAAAGACAAATAGGGGTTTTAGCATCAACGTAATAGTTTAAAGCAGCTAACCATTAGAATCCATCCTGTTTAATGCAACTTTTTTTTTACAGATAAAATGTTAACAAAACACTCATTTTAAATCTTTAAATCTTTTTCACTATCTGTCAAAGTTGGCTGTTTCAATTTGTCAGCCAACATTTAAAATATAATGCGATTTAGCATTTTACATGATAAATATATCTTTACAAATATCTGTTACGCTGTTTGTTCATATATTTACTTTCCTTTTTTTTTTGTATTCCTAAAAGCATGGTAAAAATGAGAACCTATTATGCATCGTAAATGTAATGTTTATTTAATCAGGTAATGTCTTGTTTGCATTTCAGTAAACTTAACATGTTTGTCATATCTTGCCTTGTCTCATGCTAACAAAAATCAGAGGATTTCTCTCCTCCTACATCAAATTATTTAAAAATGTTAGCAGAGGGCGAGAACGAAATGTTCTGAAGCGTGATGTGCTTCATCTTGTCAGCACGGTTCAGACTAATCCTGTATGATGAGTGTGACAAATGATGAAATGAACGTGGGTGTTTTTAAGCGGCGCCCTCTGTTGGTGGAGATAAATAACACTGCAACTGGCAACAGGTTTTTTTTTTCTTTTCATTTTACCCTTTCTCACCCGCGACTAAAAGGTTCACTGAATTCATACAACACTGAATAATTAGTAACTATCTTTTCCCTCTCTCTCCGTTTCGGTTGCTCAATCGCTCACTCGCTCAGATTAAACAACAAGAGCAGGCGTCAGTATTGCTGATCTGCTGAAACGTCCCGCTGAGCTGATGTACAGTTAATTCTGGGTAACAGGAGAGGCTCTGGGTTTCTCTTTGACAGAGTTTGCTCATTAACGTCTAAATCTGTGATAAACGGAGAGGAACTGGAAACGAATCACTCTTCAGTCTCAGCTGAGAGAAACGATGAATGTCTTGCAAATGAAAGCCTAATGAAAGCTTCAGCTCATCAGAGATAGATAGAAGTTGGCAGTTAATTATAGATATTATGGGCCAAACTGACTTCCTCTCTATCTATCCCACTGGATTTAAAGGGCCATTCCTCCTTATGTTAAAGTGCCCCTATGATAGGTTATGAAAAGTTCATATTTAGGTATCAGGAGTCCAAACAACAGGTTGACATGCATGCAAGGTCAAAAAACTCATGTATTGTGCATTTGTTTTTACAATTATTTGCCAAATGATTAATTTTTCCAAACCCTGTCTGGCGATAGGTCGATTTTATTTAAAGCATCTTTTAATGCTTTTCAATCAGCATTTAGTGGCAAAGAATAAATCAAGCAACAAGCCAACGCGAAAAGACCAACAAGCGGGTGTGAAATATGCTAATGTTTCATTTTGACATCAACATGAAACAGCTTAGGATTCATTTTAAAATCATCATGTTTCGACGATTCGGAGTCAGCTTTTTGAGAGACAATACCTTTATAAAAGGTGAACCTGCATATTTAAATCGTCGCAGGATGTTTTTCATTTATGAAGATGATGTCTTGTGTGTTTCGTTCAGTTTGAGTATGTGGCTCAGCACCTGGTGTTTGCCAATTGCATCCCGCTCATCCTCAAATTCTTCAACCAGAACATCATGTCTTACATCAGTGCCAAGAACAGGTAGACACCTGGATATATGTTCATTCAAACCCACTTCTGTGTCAGTATGTCTCCTAAATATATTGTGTTTTCTCATGCCAGCATTTGTGCCCTGGATTTCCCTCATTGTGTGGTTCACGAAATGCCTGAACTCACAGCTGAAAGCCTGGTAATTTGACAAAACACTACAATTTTGTCTTTTTTTTTTTTACTCCACACTTTATTTTATAGGTAACGTAGGTGAGTGAAAAGAAAGAACACAATATTTTTGGTTGTTAAGATGCTGGATGTGTACGTGTGTGTGTGTGTGTGTGTGTGTGTGTGTGTGTGTGTGTGTGTGTGTGTGTGTGAACAGGAAGCTGGTGACAGTAATCAGTTCTGCTGGCGTAATCTCTTCTCCTGCATCAACCTACTCAGGATCCTAAACAAAATTACCAAGTGGAAACACTCAAGAACTATGGTGAGAGAAAGAAATATGAATACCAGCATTATGCAGTCTTGTTTATACTTGGGCCTTATTCAAGAGAAGTATGATTGAATTTCTGTGTAAACGGTTCATGTGTAGCGCTGTCAAACGATTATTCGAGATTAATTGCATCCAAAATTAAGTTTTTGTTTACATAATATATGTTGTGTATATACTGTGTTTGTGTATTATGTATATATTACTACACATTGCATGTGTTTATAACTTATATGGATTTATATCTGACATTTATTTCAGAAAATATAAATATATATATGTAAATACATGTAAATTTTCCAAATATATATTGTATGTTTGTGTACTTATTTATACGCAATATACACAGTACACAAACATATTTTATGTAAACAAAACCTTTTTATTTTACAGTTGTTTGACTAATTATGTCTTTTATAATTACTGTATAGTTTTATTTATTAAATTCATGGCAATCTATTGATGTGGAGAACCAATATACAGAAACTAGTTTACATGTTCATGAATTAATTTAATTCTGTTCTGCAGTTCATGTGTGAATGGTTTTACATATCATTTTCGTTGGTTTTTGTTGGGTCACTTTTGTTTCCAGATGCTGGTGGTGTTCAAGTCTGCTCCTATCCTCAAGAGGGCGCTCAAGGTTAAACAGGCTATGATGCAGCTCTATGTTCTCAAACTTCTCAAGATACAGACCAAATATCTGGGTCGCCAGTGGAGAAAGAGTAACATGAAGACCATGTCTGCCATTTACCAGAAAGTCCGACATCGGCTCAATGACGACTGGGCGTATGGGAATGGTAAATATCAGGGGGTTATGATATTTTTCTTAAAAAATGACATTACAACCAGTTATTGTATATATGTGTTCCCTGTTAGAGTGTCTTTTTGCTCTGTGTGATTCCACCCACTATCAGTTTCCCCAATAGTTTTGTAACACCATGGGTTGCCAGTTGGTGGATACACTGCATAATCGAAGCACGGATGCCAATTTGTTTTAGCTTCCTTTTCTATCAAAATGCTCGGTACGTATTCAAAAACACCGAAAATTAAACCTGTTTTGAATTTCGAAAGTTTCAGACGTAATGTGTAACATGATTGAAACAACATGAGGTATTTCTGAGAGGCGTGCTTATTGCCTTACTGTGTACACTGTACACGTTTTTGTTCTGGTTCCTCAATCTGGCAACCCTCATAAACGTTGAATCTGAGAGGCTGCATTTAAAGCTTTTTATGTTCGTCAAAAGAATAGCTCACCCGAATTTAATCTTGGAAGGATTCTCATGCTCCTGTTTTCATTGTGTTCCTGCAGATATCGACGCTCGGCCGTGGGATTTCCAGGCGGAGGAGTGCGCGCTGCGCGAGTGCATAGAGAAATTCAACACTCGGCGTTACGATAAGAATCAGAACGGTGATTTTACACCAGTAGACAACTGCCTCCAGAGCGTTTTAGGCCAGCGTGTTGACCTGCCCGAAGACTTCCATTACAGCTACGAGATGTGGCTTGAAAGAGAGGTTTTCTCCCAACCGATTCAGTGGGAAGGTCTGCTGCAAGCCCAGTGATCCTGCTGGGATCGTCACGGGACTTTTGTTTCTTACAAAACCGACACAATTACTGTGGGATCATGCCAATGCTCAAAGCAGCGGGGGTCGGCCGTTCCTGTCATATGATGACTTCTTGTACATAGAGATATGTGAATACAGAATGGTGGTCTTCCTTATTCTGTAAAAGAATTTCATGCTTTGGGTGAAAACACAAATATATCTGTTTATGGAATGAAAGAACGATCTCTTCTCTAATAACTGAAGCACACTTTATGTATAACGACTGCACAATACAGTGTTCTAACATGTATGCTATTCTGAAATGATGGAGATTTATTTATATGGTCGCTCACTGTGTCTAACCGTGGAATTGTTTATGTATGTAAATACGAAGACTTCACGAGGTACCACCTGAGGCAGGGTCTCTCTCAAAAAGTGGTTGTGTGGAGTTGCTGTGTTTAAAAAAAATCATCTCGTCCTTTTTTTTTCTCGTTCCCTGTAGCATCATGTGTTAAACAGGAGGGTGTCTATGTTCTCGAAGGCAGTGAGTCTCCACTTTTTGTCCCACGTAGCACTGCACATCACACAAAAGACCCCCGAGCAGCACAATACACACATTCAAAGTGTCCTTGGTGACTGTACTGTCACCCACACTAAGCATGTCGCTCACTAAACGGTGCTGGTTTTTAACACTTCATTTCATCTCCTTGTTAATTGCGTCATTCTCTTCTGAGGTCTTGCGAAGCACTGTATAAAATGTACGAAATCTTCTCTCCATCAAAACGGTGCAACAGACAGCACACCTCACTGTTTATTCATGCTTGTTTTACAGGGTTTAAGCATTTCTTATTTTTTATATTCTCATTGTTTTGTACTGAACTAAGGTGCTGTGTAAATGAAACTACCTATTATGATCCATGCCAAATACAGCACCGTCACATTTTTTATATATATATATATATATATATATATATATATATATATATATATATATATATATATATATATATATATATATATATATATATATATATATATATATATATATATATATATATATATACACTGACTTGTTGTACTTGTACAGACTGCACTGTAAGTGAATGTGGAAAATTAATGTAAGAGTCTTTAATAAATTATAAATAACCACAACCTTGTGCGACACATCTCTGTCTACAGTTTTAGTTAAAGTCATATTACCTCCCACACAAAGAGAAATTACTTAATTAATTGAGAGGATTCAGTTTATCACGTGAAGAATAGTTCACTTAAAAATGAAAGTACTGTCATCATCTATTCACCCTCAAGTATTTCCAAACCTGTATGAATGTCTTGTTAAGTTTCACTTATTGTGATCGATTCATTGAACATAAATCTAGCATATAATAGCCGTTTTTCATTGTTATGCAATCACATTATTTTCTTATAATATATTCTTAGATTTAACATGTTCTTATGAAAGGTGAGACGATTTTTTATGTGTTTATGCTGAAATCGTCTCTTTGAAGCTGCAGTTCTTCATCCGCTCCTGAAGGCGGCGCCCGCGGGTTCACCTTCAGTCTCAGCCTCGGCTGCTTGATGCCAGTCACAACAACACGTGCGCTTCCTGCGGGCGACAGCTCTTAATATAAAGGTAAGAACTGTATTTTTCAGTAAGAATGCAAGTTACGTTGCATTCTTACTGAAAACGTTTAAGATGCTTGCCAGATTGAGGATCCAGAGCTAAAACGTGTACAGTGTACACAGTAAGGCACCAAGCACGCCTCTCAGAAATACCTCGTGTCGTGTCAGTCGTGTTTACACATTACCTCTGAAACTTTCGACCTTCGAAATTCAAAACAGGTTACATTTTCTGTGTTTTGAATACGTATCGAGCATTTTGATAGAAAAGGACGCAAAAAAACGAATACAAAAATTTGCTGCCTGCTTGATTATGCAGTGTATCCACCAACTGGCAACCCATGGTGTTACAAAACTATTGGGGAAACTGATAGTGGGTGGAATCACACAGAGCAAAAAGACACTCTAACAGGGAACACATATATACAATAACTGCTTGTAGTGTCATTTTTTTAAGAAAATCCGATAAAACGCTGGGATGGAGCGTCGTGTGACTCTTTCCGCATGAAGCCAATGTTTCTTGTTATATGACTTGCACGCGCTGTAGCTTATAGGAAATGAATCGGTAACGTAGTTGCTTTAGGTTCATAACCTCAGTTCATCCTCTCATATTGTCACTTATATAAAGTGCAATAATAAGGAATAGCTGTTTGTCTCTGCTTGTTGTTGATGCTGCTGGTGTTGGATGAAGCTTTGATATGCTTTAATCTTTTTCTGCTTCTAATTTCGACAATAATAATAGCCATAAGAGCAGATCCTTTTTTATGCACGGGACACTGCTGTCATGTGTTTTTTACTGTCCTGATGTTTTGTAGATCAGGGATTCTTTAGGACGGGATCTTTTAAGGTTGTTATTGTTATTAGCATTATGTTTCAGTATTTCCACAATTTTTTGTGGCCTGCAAGAAAGTAATTTTTTAAACGATCTGTATATTGAATGAAACTGATTGATGTATAATTAATGGAGTATAATAGAATCAGCAGTATTTTATAAACATGCAACATTAATTAAAAAATATATTTGCTCATTTTTTGCTAATGATGTTTATTTCTGTCTTGACTGAACAGAACAAGCGCTGATCTGAAGATTGTAAAGCTGTGCTGGTGGACAGGTGATGTATCTACTGTGTGAATGTGTTGTAGTAGTAAAGTAGTAGTAGTAAAGTAGTAGTAAAGTGTAGTAGTGTTTTGTTTTTCAAGGGCCTCTCTTTGAAAAGCAAATGATGGTAACCTAAGTAGGTGAGGAAGGGACGAGGGACCGAGATATGCCTTAAAGCAGGGATGTGAAAGCCCTGCAGAGTTTAGATGCAACCCTAATTAAACACACCTGATCCAGCTAATCAAGTACCACACACACACACTGTATATATGTGTTTTAGCAGGGTTCAATCTAAACTCTGCAGGGCTCTGGTTTGACATCCCTGCTTTAAGGCATATCTTGCACAGAAAAATCTCAGTCCCTCGTCCCTCTCTCACCTACTAAAGGATGAATTTTGATTAGGTGTTTAGCACAGATGATGTAGGTTTGTTATTGGACAGCTAGCAATGTGTTCACACACACACTTACAAAACAAAGTGTCATATTCACTGACTTTTATTTGTGTTTAGTTACTTTATATATACAGTTAGTTATAGTGTGTTTCTGTAATATTAAAACAGTTGATCTTCTCTTCTTCCAGACCGTCCAAACACATAACCGCTGCTGGCCGTGACTCCGGAAGCTCCAGGGGGAGACTGTAACTGTCTCCCCCTTCTTCAGGCGCTGCTTCACACACTGTCCCTCCTCACACACACACACACACTCCAGCATTCACCCGTAACGCAGAGACCTGGCCGGGATTGAACCAGCAACCTCTGAACCGTGAGGCGGTGCTCTTACCAGTGAGCCACAGGTCTCTTGTTGAAGAACGTGAAGGAACTTATATTTGACTGTTGATCCAATCCTGAGTTCTCAATAAAGATATTTGAGTGACTTTAATTTAAAGCTGATTTAAGCGACTGTGGGGTTCAAAGTTTGGGGTTAAACGCTTTAACCACTGAGCCACAGTGAATGTTGTGTTATAGTTTGACATTTGAGTTGTTGTAGGATGAGATCAACTTAAAGCAAGCAATAGCTGGGTTTGAACTCAGATCTTCTGGATCAAAGCACACAGCTTTAACACATGAGCTACTGAGTCTGGAGATCTGAAGCACGTCTCTCACACTTGAGATCGAGATCTTTAACCACTGAGGTTTAGGCTGAATGAAAAACATTCAGTACAACTGTGGGATTTGAACACAAACACACTGCAGCTCCATGAATCAAACACTCAGGTTTAACAGCAGGGCTTGAACCTGGACTTCTGTGTTTGGGGTTGAGTGCTTTAACCACTGAGCCACAGAGAGCGTCTTGGCACTCACTTCTTATATTCAGGGTGGTTTCAAGTTTGCTAGATTTGATTCAGCATTCACCACAGAGATTGTGTTAATCGTATTTAAATTAATTATCTATTACATTATCATTCTTACCATCATTTTTGTAACTTTAACTTCAAGACTAGTGCACTTTCTTTTCTTAAAACATAAACTCGAGAATATATAAGTATTATATATTCGAAATATCGAAGTATTATCAGTCTTAATGAAAGTTGTTCTCAAGCTTCTTAAAGCGCGCCCTCCTGTGGTGATTTCTATGAACTGAATCACTTCAAAGTGAATCTAATAAACGCACTAAATCTCTGTAAGAGGGTGAGAGCACATGGCGCAGTATTTCAGTATGAACTGATGTATATACTTAATAAAAATTACACTCTTTCTCTATTATAGGAGAAGAAGACTTGTATAAACTTGTTAAATCATCTAAACCAGCAACATGTATGTTAGACCCTATTCCATCTAAACTATTAAAAGATCTGCTTCCAGAAGTCATAGATCCTATTTTGAACATTATTAATTCATCATTGTCATTAGGTTATGTTCCCAAAACCTTTAAACTGGCTGTAGTTAAACCTCTCATTAAGAAACCACATCTTGATCCCAAAGACTTAGTAAATCACAGACCAATCTCTAATCTCCCTTTTCTGTCAAAGATACTAGAAAAGGTAGTATCCTCACAACTGTATTCCTTTTTAGAAAAAAATGGTGTCTGTGAGGATTTCCAATCAGGTTTTAGACCGTACCATAGTACTGAGACTGCTCTCATTAGAGTTACTAATGACCTGCTTCTATCATCTGATCATGGTTTTATATCGTTATTAGTGCTATTAGATCTTAGCGCAGCATTCGATACTATCGATCACAACATTCTCTTGGATAGACTAGAAAACTATGTTGGCATTAGAGGAAGCGCCTTAGCATGGTTTAAATCATATCTATCTGACCGCTATCAGTTTGTGGCATTAAATGAGGAGGTATCATATCGATCAAAAGTGAAATATGGAGTTCCTCAAGGCTCAGTGCTAGGACCGTTACTTTTCAACCTGTACATGTCACCTCTGGGAGATATTATCAGGAGTCATGGTGTTAGCTTTCACTGCTATGCTGATGATACTCAGCTCTATATTTCAGCGCAGCCTGGTGATACACACCAAATTGAGAATCTAACAGAATGCATAGTCGATATAAAAAGCTGGATGATGAGTAACTTCTTAATGTTAAATTCTGAAAAAACAGAGGTGCTAGTAATTGGACCTAAAAACCCCACATATAATAATCTAGAACACAGCCTATCACTTGATGGCTGCTCTGTTAATTCTTCATCATCAGTTAGGAACCTAGGTGTGCTGTTTGACCGCAATCTTTCCTTTGAAAATCATGTTTCTAGCATCTGTAAAACTGCGTTTTTCCATCTTAAAAATATATCTAAATTCAACCTATGCTTTCGACCTCTAATGCAGAAATATTAATTCATGCGTTTATGACCTCAAGGTTAGATTATTGCAATGCTTTATTGGGTGGTTGTTCTGCATGCTTAATAAACAAACTTCAGCTAGTCCAAAACGCAGCAGCCAGAGTCCTTACTAGAACTAGGAAGTATGATCACATTAGCCCGGTTCTGTCAACACTGCACTGGCTCCTATCAAACATCGAATAAATTTTAAAATCCTATTAATTACCTATAAAGCCCTGAATGGTTTAGCTCCTCAATACTTGAGCGAGCTCTTATCACATTATAGTCCTGCACGTCCGCTGCGTTCTCAAAACTCTGGCCATTTGATAATACCTAGAATATCAAAATCAACTGCGGCGGCAGATCATTTTCCTATCTAGCACCTAAACTCTGGAACAATCTCCTAACTCTGTTAGGTAAGCAGACACACTCTGCCAGTTTAAATCTAGATTAAAGACACATCTTTTTAACTTAGCCTACACATAACACACCAACACACCTTTTATTATTCAAATCCGTTAAAGGATTTTTAGGCTGCATTACTTAGATTTGCTGGAACCGGGAACACTACTCCTAAAATACAATGTACTTGTGACATCATAAAAAGAATGGCATCTACGCTAATATTAGTCCTGTCTCTTTCTCAATCTGTTTTCACAGTTTGTATCCAGACTAGATGGTGGATCAGCACCCAGAGATTATGTTCATCAGAGACCAGAACACCTAGATGCGCCCCGTGGACCAATCACCAGATCCTGATGCACACACACACACACACGCACACACACTAAGTCATTTACACTATCTGACACAGCTGCATTTAAAATTGAACTGGAAGTTAAGTGCTGGGCGTCCGGTCAGAGGAGAACTGACCCCAACTGAGTCTGGTTTCTCCCAAGGTTTTTTTTTTCTCCATTCTGTATGCATGGGGTTTTGTTTCCTTGCCGCTGTCGCCTCTGGCTTGCTTGGTTGGGGACACTTAACTTCTAGTGACTATCGTTGAATTGACTACAGAGACCGTCTCTGCATTTAATAAGAAATTGGTCACTCTCGTCATTATACATCCCTGTCATTATACTGTACAGTGCTTTGATGCAACCTGTGTTGTTAAAAGCGCTATATAAATAAAAATGATTGATTGATTGACTCGTGTGGTGATACAGCACTGCAAATCAATTAGAATATAAGTACTTTCCTGACCTGTTTGTTTACAGACAATACTATGAATATACACAAAACAAGTCATGCTCTTCGGCGATTTCTGCGAATCACACCACTGCAAACACCGCAAAACTTTAACCGGTTTGGTCTCAAATGCGAATTACGCCGTTGCAAATCAATTTAAAGTTCATTATTGATACGCATGTTTGCATACATACGGTAAAAACAGTATACTTACAACAAGTAATGCCAGGAAGATGGAATATACAATTTAACAACAACAAACCACATTTTAAAAAACGAGGCGCTAATTAACGCACTGAAGCTAACAGAAACACGCCCTCCTGTGGTGACTGTCGTGAACTACAGCGCTGAACTTGAACGAAGAAGAAATAAATGACTGATTACTCCGTGAAACACCAAAAACATACCTCAAAACATCCATATTATCACAACTTCTTATTAAAAAAATTTCTAGTCAAAAACATTTAAAACACATTTACTCTCTTGTGAATTGTTGTGTCATGATTTGTTAAAATAATATTATACTTTAAAAGTATATATATATATATATATATATATATATATATATATATATATATATATATATATATATATATATATATATATATATATATATATATATATATATATATATATATATATATATATATATATATATATATATATATATATATATATATATATATATATATAAAAAATTAAATAAATGCAGCATCGAGGAGCATTACCTTGCATTCCCCGCCCTCCTCTGGTGAATTCTGTGTATAACACTAATGCATGTTTCATAACGTGACGCTTTTAAACCACACACACACACACACACACATATATACATACACACACATATATACATACATACTCATAAACATTTAAATTAGTGCACTATGATTCTATGCTATATAAATGTATATGTATTATATATATATATATATATTATGCCTACATAGCATAAAATCACAGAATCATAGTGCAATAATTAAAATTATGTAACTATTAGAAATTTCAATATTCGATTGGACTAATAATGTCATAATGTTAATGTTAATAATGTAGTCTAATATGTTTTCTACATTTGTAGGAGCTATTTTTTTCATAAGCAGTATCCAATAATTGTTTTAAATCTGACTAATGATAAACAATGTATCTGTATCTTCCAAAAAGCCTCTAACATCCTTCCTAAAAAAACTCCAACATCAAGTGAAATTAAAGAATGAACTCACCACTACTTTCTGAATTAAACGGAACACTGGAATATTCTGGTATATTTTTGATAACCTTTTAAAATACATCAAACATCGAACTATGGCCTTTTTGATAATGTGCCCCTTTTAAATGCACACAGATCTATCTTGAACTAGTCCTAAGGCACCACATGCAAACCTTTGGGAGCTGAATTTGAATGTTTATGAGTTCAGTTGTTACAAGCAGTCTCAGTCTTCTTTCGTTTGCCATTGAAGTAGGTTTATCGTAAGAAAAGCAAAAACCAAGACAAATGTATGTGACAAGCCGTGATTTGCATTGGTTTGCTTTAAAACCCATAGTAGCCTAAGATACTAAAAAACAGATGTCGACTAAAACGGGATTAAAGTTAGTTCTCGGACGGCCTTCTGAAGCACAGCACCGTTTACGACAGAGAAACGTTATAGAAATAAATTAGAATTTTAAATTAGACATGAAAACTTTGGCCGGTTTTAACGGGACTGCATTTATCTTTGAGGAAGTACACAGTGCAGAGTTAAATCACAGCTCGGCATGCGTTATGAAACAAAGACCTTTTCAAAACATTTGTTCACGTCCTTTAAAAGTTCAAGATGCTCCTTTTGCATATTCTTTAAACACAAGGAGCACGTTTGCAAGCCATTCCTTGCTCTTCTAAGCTTATTTGTATAGTTAAATCAGCATTTGATTGCCAAATGTGTCCGACTTGCTCTGAAGACTTGTGGAAAAAAAATCTAGATATAAAACAAATGCGTTTACCGTTTTAAAAATCCTGTTTGTTTACCCCTTTATATCATATCTAACGCTTACGTTCGTTCATGTTCAATGGTTCCATCAGTCTTAATATGTGCAGTCATTACTTTAGCATTCACAAATAGCCTTGACATGAACATGTTTTCCTCAGAGTGGTCCGCTGGGTTATTGTGAGCGTCTTCCTCTCTTATACTGAGTGTGAATAACAGAGGAGGGGAGGAGGGGGTTAATACTGCTTCTTTTAGCCCAGGTCTCGTCCACCTCTATGAACACACGTTCACTCATTCTCCAGGACCGCGAGAAGAAGAGCCAGGCGAGTCACAGCTCAAGGTTTTAACACCTTACTACTTATTTCTTAAATACTTTGCAGGTAATGACTGATTGTGACTTTAGCTTGACGAACGAAGTCAACGTAACGCAGTTTAAAAAGAATTACTTTGAGTCTCTTTTTAAAACGAAATGCCATATGTATGTTACCCGAAAGATCATTTAAATAACGTCAGATATATACAGGTCAGATGAATGTATGAAGCCACGCTGTAGGCCTATAGCAGTAGGAGCTTTTAAAAGATCACTTTATTTAATTTAGTTTTGATTTATTGTCAGATGAACGGGGTCTTGCGTAATTGTTGTAAAAAAATAAACAATTTGAAACAATATTTTTAACTAGTTAAATGCAGTACAGACAATTAGCAACGATTTATCAAACAAAGAATTTTAAAAAGTTCTTTGTTTTTGCAAATAATACTATATATATATATATATATATATATATATATATATATATATATATATATATATATATATATAGTTTTTTGCTGTTTTTATGTGTGAGTTAAAACAACTTTTAATCACAATCACAATTAAAGCATTAGTAGTTGCTGTAGTTATTTTTCACTTTTTGCTGCTTATTGATAATATTTATTTCTTTTCAGTAACTATGCTGTACTTTCTGAGCTTCGTTCTGCTCCTAGGTGAGAAACTGACATATGATGACAATGTATTGTGTATAAAAACAAAAATCAGGTTTTGCTGTCCTTTTGGGACATTTGGGGTTAACATGGATCACAAATGCCATCATTTAATAACTAACACAAATGGCGCGCTTTTGCTGTTTTTCACGCAGACAGTGTAGATAATGCAGCCGTCAGTAAAACCAGTGTGACCAGTGATGCTCCGGTGAGGTTGATGGACAGTATTAATGCTTGTTCTGGAAGGGTGGAAATATACAAAGACAGCGAGTGGGGCACCATTTGTGACGAAGGGCTGGATGATGTCGAAGGCAACTCGGTCTGCTACGAGGCGGGCTGCGGTCCTCTCATATCCATTCAGCCTAGTGCTTTCTTTGGGGAGGGTTCGGGACCGTTGCTGACGGATGATCTAAACTGTTCTGGGAACGAGAGCTCGGTGCTCGACTGTAACTGGGGGAACCATACAGACGTGTGTGACCACACCAGAGATGCTGGAGTCATCTGTGACTGTACGTTACATTCATACTCTTAAAAAGGGCCTTTGTAGCATTTTAGGTTCCACTAAGAACAGTTTGATTATCAATTAAGAACTTTTTCCACTATAAAGACACTTTTCTGTTAAATGTTCTTAATGAAGCCATTAAAGGGTTACTCATAAATCGTTCCAATGTCGTTCCAAATGCCTTAACACTTAAGATATTTAGGATGAAAAGCGGAGGCTTGTGACTGCCCCATTGACTACTGAATAATCCGTCTGTAAAGGTACAGAAAAGTATGAAAGATGTCGTATGAATGCTCCATCTGCCATCAGGGCTTCAACTGTAAAGTTCATACAAGAATACTTCTCGTAAAATAAATGGCTGCGGTGATATGATGCCGAAACTTAAAGCCGTATTTCTGGTTTTTATCAGTTTTCTCATAGCTTCATAATATTATGGTTGAAGCACCGATGGCAGATACTTTTCTGCACCATGACAGTCGTAATTGTTGGGTAGTCAGTGGAACAGTCACAAGCTTCCCTGTTTTCATCCAGAATATCTTAAATTGTGTTTCAAAGACGAACCAATGTTTTACGGGTTTGGAACGGCATGGAGGTAAGTGATCGATGACAAAATTTTCATTTTGGGCTGGAGAAACCCTTTACACTTAAGTTGCCATAAAAGACGATGCCATCGAAGAAGTGCTTTACAGTTCTCAAAAGAGTTGTCAACACTTTTTCATGATGTGAAGAAAATATCAAAAATCTAAAGAACATTAGATAAAGATGTCTTTGTCATTCCATGGATGTCAAAGGTTCTTTATGGAACTATAGGTTTTGGAAAACCTTTCATTTTTTTAATGTTTCTTCTTAAGAGTGAAGGAAATGATGGATCTTGTTACTTAGCCACCCTTAGGTTACAAGGCGGCAGCGGCATGTGTTCAGGGAGAGTGGAGATCTTCCACAACAGACAGTGGGGGACGGTCTGTGACACAACCTGGGATATCTTGGACTCAGTGGTGGTCTGTAAAGAGCTTGGCTGTGGAAGCCCAATAGCTTCATACTACAACGCTTATTTCGGGAAGGGAGCGGGTCCAGTATGGATGGATGGCATCAGCTGCACTGGTCGTGAGGGTGGTCTGAAGGACTGTGTGTTTAGCGGTTGGGGGGTCACCGCTTGCACCCATGCAGATGATGCTGGAGTCACTTGCTCAGGTAAATACGATCACTTATACCCCAACTCAAAGTACAGAAATGCACTGGGTAAGACTGCATGCACTAATTGGTGTTTTTTACATATTGTAAATGTTTAAATTTATTAGTTTGTAAGAAGAGTACTAATCAGAGAGTGAGTTTCGACCTTAACTTTAAAATAATGATACATATATACAAATCTGTATAAATCTCCTTCATGTTCATGTGTGTTCACTGTATTATAACGGAGAAAACCATGCTATAATGTCAACATTGTTCTTTGATGATGTATCTAAAGGGAGCTTTTTTAAAGCAAATATTTAAATAACCCTCCACTGACCACTTCATAGAATGTAAATAAAGTAAAATGCATGTAAATGTATTTTAAAAAGGTAAACCACACGAATAATGCTGGTGCTTATCAGGTGCTTACAGTAGGATTCAGACCTTTTTTTTGAATTCATCAGGTTATTTCAGGTCTACGCCGCCTTTTTCAATACATTGACTGAGGTGTTTAGATTGAGTTTTTCAGTTTGACTGATGGCTGAGTTAGATTATAAACGCTTTTATGTAAACACCTCAATTTACTTTAAGCATGTGTTAATGAACAGTTTTTTTTTACAAACATCCACCTCTCTCTTCTTTAGAGTTTATGCTTGTAGATGGACTAAACACTTGCTCTGGGAGGGTGGAGGTCCTCTACGAATATTTGGGCTGGGGAACTGTTTTGGACAACGGCTGGAATTTGTTGGGTGGAGATGTGATCTGCAGAAACATGGACTGTGGAAGTGCGCTGAGCGTCAGTGGTGGATCTGCTTTTGGGAAGGGTTCAGGTATGGCGTGGACATACGATGCTGCGTGCACAGGAACTGAAATCTCCCTGAAACCATGTCTGTCAGGCTACGTGAAAAAGAGTTCACACAGCAATGACGCTGGAGTGGTCTGCAGAGGTAAGTGCGAGCGATTATGTCAAGACCGCACGCCAAATCTGAATTAATCTGACGTTTTCTCCTTTCAGAGGTGAAACTGGTAAATGGCCAAAACATGTGTGAAGGCACAGTGCAGGTTCATTATACTGGAGACTGGGGCACAATATGTCACACAAACTGGGATCTACTGGACGGTATTGTGTTGTGCAGAGAACTCGGCTGCGGTCCTCTTAAACTGATACACATCTCAGCTGCCTTTGGGAACGGTACTGGAAATATACTGATGGATAATGTTCTGTGCACCGGGAGCGAGTCCTCACTGAAAGAGTGTGGTCAAGCTACATCAGTAAACAGCCTCTGTACACATTCACAGGATGCCGGAGTCTCTTGCGGAGGTAAAAAACAAAACAAAAACTTGGGCTTATCTATACAAATGAAACAAATTAAATAATTTATAAATTATTATAATATAAACGTGTGACAACCTAATCTGACCTGAAATGTATCTACACTGTGTTTTTATATATTGTAGTGTGTATTATAATATACAAATGTAAAATATATTATAACGTTATATCCAGTTATTCTTACAAGATGTGTCTTTCAGATGTGAGATTGGTCGGTGGAGAGAGCATTTGTTCTGGAAGAGTGGAGGTTCTTAAGAACAACCAGTGGGGAAGCGTTTGTGCAGACAGCTGGGATATGACCGATGCTGCAGTAGTCTGTAGAGAGCTGGGTTGTGGAAGTCCAGTAGAGGTGAACAAAGGTGTTTACGGAAGCGGTATTGGACAGATATGGATGGATGATGTGGCATGTACAGGCACTGAGCCCACGCTGAAGAACTGCAGGTCAAACGGATGGGGACAGCACAACTGTGTGCACGCAAATGATGCAGGCGTCGTCTGCCGAGGTCAACTTACTGACTGCATTTCTTACTTTTTTTACATGCATATTTCCGAAAATATATATCCATATATCAGGGCTGTTTTAATTTTACTCTGACAACTGCTCATTATTATGAATTACCGACTGGATTTGGTGCAAGTCATAAAAAGACTGTAGATCCCCTAAGCAAAAAATCCAAAACAAAAAAAAAATGCACAAAATATGTTTGGAATTAGGGCTGCACAACATTTCTCATTTTTATTAAGTTTAACTTACGTTTAGTACTTAAATTTGATGAAACATGCACCCCTACTGCGTATTACTACAGTTCAGTCAATAGATAACTTCTATTCTAAATACATTGAATGAACACGGTCAACTCTTCTGACTTCTTCTGACTCTTGTAGAGGTACGGTTGGTGAATATGGATAACCCCTGTCAGGGCACAGTGCAGGTGTATCACGACGGCCGCTGGGGGACAGTGTGCCACAACAGCTGGGATATCGCTGATGGTTTAGTGCTCTGTAGAGAGCTGGGCTGCGGTGGGAACGCACAGCCCTTGTCAGGTGCCTTTTTTGGGGCCGGTGATGGGCCGATATGGATGGATTCGCTCAGATGTAACGGTGATGAGTCAAACTTGAGAAGTTGCCAGTTTGGTGGCTGGGGAAACCATCAATGCATTCATGCGTATGATGCAGGAATCATCTGCAGGGGTGAGTCCATCCAAACCCCATACAGCTCCTCGGTCTGATCTACTAGATGTAAATGAACACAGTGCTGTGCTTCACTTTGGGACACCTTTAAGATCTAATGAATACAATTATGAGTTTTCGTCTGTGAAAAGAAAATCTGAACGGTGGGATGCAAAGATGCAAGCAACTTTTTTGAATTCTGAATTCAGAATTTCAGAATTCTGAGGAAAATATTTTTTAGAATTGTTAGGTATAAAAGATATAATATTAAGATGATAAAGGGCAGAATTCTGAGTTTTTTTGGTGAGAATCATGAGGAAACTGAATTGTGAGATAAGAAGACACAATCACAAAAAACTAATAAACAAATAAATTGCAAATGTAAACTAATAATATTGAGGAAAAAAACTGAATTGCGAGATGAAAAAGGCTTTTTTTTTTTGTTTATATCCTTCAATAATATCCTGCCTGCCTACTTTTCTGAATTGTGAAATAAAAAGAAATTCACAAATCTTCCATAGTTCTCTGCATTTGCAAAAGTTTACCAGAAAACTGTTGTTCATCAGATTGGATCAACATGCTGTAAACGATATCTCTCTTTTATAGAAATAAAAAATGTGCTCAGGATCGAGGTGAATGCTGACTATGTAAACCCCAACGACTCTTCACACATGACCAAAATACTGGACAAGGTAACAAATATATGCAATTCAAAGCTTTATTATTGACTTATCTACTCTTGTCACTGAGTTGCTGTGCTATCGTGTATCTGAATCTCACAGGTCAAGGAAGAGCTCAAAAGGACCGGAAATTTCTCTGTCAAGTGGAGAACTCAGATAAACGGACAAGTGTTTCAGGAAAAGAAATTATTTGATCCCTGACAGGTTTGTAAGTTTTTTCTTCATAGGCTTATTGTAAAGATGGAACTTGAAAAATGATTTTCAGATCTTCACTGAAATTGTTGTCTGTTATTTCAAAAGGATTCAACAGAAAACTGCTCTTACAGAGTCATCCGGACGATGAAGACATTCTGTTTTTGTATAAATAAGTGTTTGTATAAAAAAAGGTTTATTATATTTCACAGCATGCTATGAAGAGCATGTTTTTGGGCTGCAGCAGGTCGCTCTAAGTTCTACTCATTTCTGGTGCATCTCTAATTCTGCGTCGCTGGCCATTATTTGATTACTTTCATTGGTAGGAGGTGAAAGGAAAATAAAAATGTAAAACTAGTTTTCTTCTTATAGGTTAAATGATTACTTACTTTCTGATTTAATATATTTTGTATATTTATAGACCAACCTCCTAAAATAAGTCTGATTATATGCTTAACTATGTATTCATTTATATGGTGTTACATTTCATTACTTAAATGTTTCCACAACAAAGAAGATTTTTGGAAATTTCTTGTAAATTAATAAATAAAAACAGATGAATAAAAAAAATTAAATAAAGTTCTAAGTAATTCTACTCTGTTCTTCTTCCTGACCTTGCACCAGTACATTACATACACATTTATTTTCCATTGAAGCACCAGAAAGATTAAGTCATTATAATTAGGATTTGATGGTGTGCTAGAAATGCTCATACACCCATAATTTTGCCTCTTTAACGTGCATAGCTCTTAATATAAATGATATAAACATTAATAGCCTATATGCACATGTTAGTTGATCTTACTTTGGCAAAAAACTTGAAGCCCATTCAAACAACTGCTCACACCCCGCATCGATATTTGCCACATACTCTTTGAGTTCAGCAGTGTCTCCACAGTTCAGCTCTTGACATACACTGTACACTGAGTGACATCATACCCAATCTGAACCTAGCCATCGACCAGCTTCACATCTGCTGAAAGAGTCTGACGATTTAACACCGATTAGGTGATGTCTGTACAGTTCACAGTATGTCTGTATCATTTACAGAAACTCTGGTGCCACTATAAATCTATTATTCCAAAATTATCTGTTTTGAATTTGCATACATGCAAATTTGAGATTTAACTAAAGTTCATTCACTTAAAAGAACAGTTCACCAAAAAGTAAAATTCTGCTAGTTGAGCTACATCTTGTAAGCCAGGGTAAAACGTTATAATAAGATTCCATTAGTTGATGCTAGTTATGAGCAATTAATTTTATACTATTTATTCATCTTCAATAAAAAAAAATGATATCTCAAAAATATTTGGTAACATTTTTGGTTCTCCAGGTGACCAAACTTTTAAATAAAAAAAAAATGTTTTAGTGAATTTGTAATAAACACTACTTAAAATGATAATACATGGTTAATAATAGATGGTTTACAAATATTTTCATTGTTAGTTAATATTGCACTTAACATGCAAGCGGTTTGATCCTTCTCTGATCTTGATAACAATTCATACATATTTTACAGGGGTGCTAATTCGTACAAATTCATAAACTTTTTGCTAAAGCATATGCATTTGACGAGTTGCCAATTCATATGAATTTGTACAAAAGACCTACACCTAACACCGATTAGTTTTAGAAAAATCGGACAAAATCGTACGAGTGAGGTCGTACGAATTCGGACGAATTAGCCACAAATTGTCTTGGTCATGAGAATTTACATTTTTCTCTGATCTCTTAGTTTTTTAAAGAAGCATACCAAACTCACTGGTACAGGTGACTCCAGCATCTTTAAAATGTTAGCTGTTGAAGTGCAGTTCGCCAGTGAAGCCTCACTCCCAGCACAGTGTGCATCATCTATCCATACCGGTCCTACACTTCCTCCAAAATGAGCAGCACCTCAATCCATCTGTTAGATCCCAGCCTCCCCACTGACCGTCATGAAGAACTTCCACTCCAACAAGCGTTAGTGCCCTTTACCAACCTAATAAAGTCTTTACTTTTATTTTTTGCATCCTGCATAACTACTTCAGAGTCATTTCAAGTCATTTATAAGAATTCAGTAACTAAACACAGTAGGAGCAAAAGAGGGACCAGAAATAAATGCAAATATTGTCAGTATATTATAATAAAATACTGTAAAACAAAAGCGCGCAGTATGCAGTATTTATCTGTAAACTAATTGAAATGTCTTTAACCTGTTAATATGCCAGTCTCTTCAAATGCGTCTGTGTCTCTGTGAAGGCGTGAGGTTTCCACGTGATTTTATTAAGATGCAGAATCAGCTGACGTCTTGACTCCTCCCCTCAGATTTCCTTAAGACACAATGATCAACATCAGAGATTAAACTCTTGCTATCAAGCAGTCCATCTTTCAGAACGCAAACCTCAGAAAGTGCTAGATAAAACTGACAGACATGAAATAAAGAATAAATGTCATGTTTGCAATCCACTGTTGGATGCACTATGGTATGTTTGGACAACATTCAACGTGTTTCATGATTTAATTTCAGTGTGAATCCACTCAAATGTGTATTAGTGGGAAATATTACTTATATAGCTGCGGAGAGGAGATCTGTCAGCATTTAAATATCAATATATATTAATGGCATGACATTGAGTGGGCCAGTTTCATGAAACTCCCTTTACAAATTTGCAAAGAAATGTAAACTACATGGAAAGTCAACATTCACGAACACTAGAACTCTAGATTTGTTTGTGTTTACATGCATACACTGGCCAACCCATCCTGCCATTGAGGTTTATACGTACAAGACTTTTATATACCAAAAAGTGTTTTTTTTTTTTTTTTTTTTTTTTTAATTTAATCATAGTAAATCTTTTACTTATGACATGCAATAAAAACCAGTTCCCATTTCGGGTATGGAAATGAACTGTATATGTTCAGTTAACAGCACATTCACACGCCCGGTCAGAAAGGTCAGATATTTCTTATCAAACAAAAAGCGGAAGTTGTTAGTAACTTGCGTCCCTTTAAACAAATGACATTCTGCAGAATTTCTCTTAAGAAAGTACGAATGGGATATTTGCATGTTGTTCACGTTAAAAATAGTACTGTTAATGTGTGCAGTACAGCAGAATCCAGGAAAACATGTCAGATGTTACAGCTTGACCATCCAGGTATTACCTTAAAACATTAACATATAAATATAATGAATATTTTTGTAATAAGTATTGTTAAGTTGAGATTATAGGAGGTGTGTTTAAATATTACTTACATAAAACTTCACACTAAAAATCCATGACAGTTTTTTAAGCTTACCGCTTATAATATAAAATTTCAACAATATATTTATTTAAACATATGATAAAGCAGTAGTAGTACTGAAAATGCTTAAATTCTCCATTTTTCATGTTTTTACTCATTGAATTGGCTTTAAAATGTATGCACTTTTCTTTATAGCAGAAGCCACAAGATGAAGCTAAAATGCTTTGTGTGAAAATTCAATAAACCGACAATAAACCGAGGAGTATTTCATATCCAATATCATACGAAATATCACAATATGTTGTGGTCCGTTCAACTCTTTCTGCTTTTTGGTAAGGACATTAAAACAATGACACAAAACTTTGTTGTGTATCTCTTGTAGCAATATCTTTTGAAGTAAGGGCTCATATAAAAATGAATGTGGTGGTCTAACATGTACAGGCTCCATAACTGTCACCAGTGGAATCAGATTGGTCAATGGAGACTCTTGTTCTGGACGAGTGGAGGTTCTTCATGACGGTCAGTGGGGAACCGTGTGTGATGATGACTGGGATCTAACAGACGCTGCAGTGGTGTGTAGAGAGATGGGCTGTGGGAACGCTATAGAGGCAAAGAGTGCTGCTTATTTTGGACAAGGATCAGGACCAATATTGTTAGATGATGTAAATTGCGCTGGCACTGAATCCTCACTGATGAACTGCAGGACAAATGGATGGGGCATCAATGACTGTGGACATCATGAAGATGCTGGAGTCATCTGCAACAGTGAGTCAAAACAATCATAGAACTGAACTATTGTTTTAATATTGCGCATTTTCTTTTTATGGAATGTGCTGAATGGAAGAATTGAAAGAATTCCAAATGCCATGCCCTTTCCCCGCAAAAATAAATAGATTGTAAAGTACATAAATAAAAAAAAACATTGTTTTTATATTATTTGTGTGAACAACAGCTGTTCGGTTGGTGAATGGCATCAACTCTTGTTCTGGACGAGTGGAGGTTCTTCACAATGGAATATGGGGAACAGTGTGTGATGACGGCTGGGATCTAACAGACGCTGCAGTGGTGTGTAGAGAGACGGGCTGTGGAGATGTGATCGAGGCCAAGAGTCAAGCTTATTTTGGACCAGGATCAGGACAGATATGGATGGATGATGTACTATGTACTGGAAATGAATTTACTCTGAAAAGCTGTTCTTCAAATGCATGGGGAATACACAACTGTAACCATCAAGAAGATGCTGGAGTCATCTGTCTGAGTGAGTCAAAAATATTCAGATATTTCATTAATAAATATTGTTTCAAAATAAACGCAGTAGAACTGACATTATGGGTGGATGACAGCTGTCAGGTTGGTGAATGGAGATGACAAGTGTTCTGGACGAGTGGAGGTTCTCCGTGGAGATCAGTGGGGAACAGTGTGTGATGATGGCTGGGATCTAACAGACGCTGCAGTGGTGTGTAGAGAACTGGGCTGTGGGAAGGTGATCGAAGCTAAGATTGAAGCTTTTTTTGGACAAGGAACGGGACCAATGTGGATGGATGATGTAAATTGTGCTGGCACTGAATCCTCACTGATGAACTGCAGGACGAGCGGAATAAATGACTGCAGCCATTTTGAAGATGCTGGAGTCATCTGCAGCTGTGAGTCAGTTGACAGATGAAATATTCTACATTTCTAGAAGAAATACTAGGAATATCTTTCAAATGTCATATATCACTGTCCCTTTTCAATTACAAGATACAATAAAGTGTATAAACATATTGGGGATAAACATACAACAATAACTTGTGTCTTTCTATTATTTGTGTGGATATTAGCTGTCAGGTTAGTGAATGGCAATGACATTTGTTCTGGACGAGTGGAGGTTCTTCATAATGGAACATGGGGAACCGTGTGTGATGACGGCTGGGATCTAACAGACGCTGCAGTGGTGTGTAGAGAGACGGGATGTGGAGATGCTACAGAGGCAAAGAGCGCTGCTTATTTTGGACCAGGATCAGGACAGATATGGATGGATGATGTACAGTGTATAGGAAATGAATCCAAACTGAAAAACTGTTCTTCAAACGGATGGGGAATAAACAACTGTAGCCATCAACAAGATGCTGGAGTCACTTGTAAAAGTAATTAAGATGATACTTTTATACCTAAAATAATTATTAAAAAACATTTAATTTCAGCTGGAATGTATTATATTTGAATTTCAGTCACACGCATATGCAACATGTAATATATAAAACAACTTTAATGGCAAATCAAATTGTAGAGGAAAACACTGTGCATGAAAAAAACATATTTCATCAATCCATGATTAATAGAATCATAGAAAACTCACTTTATTGTATCTATAATGTAATGTGCAAAAATTGATCACAGCTTATGAACACTCCCCATTATACAGTTAAATATGTTTGGTATTGTTATGTTTCACTAAAACAGTTCCAGTTTTTTTTTCAGAAATCAGAAAAAAAACAGTCATGAGGCTTCAATTTAACATTGATCCAAAAACTGACCTAAATAGTGAAAGAAAACAGATGGAGACTTTGGAGAAGGTGAGAACATGATAAAAGATCACAAAAAACAACAACCAATCTCACACTATATATATTATTTTGTATTTAGTGTTTTTTTACTTAATATTTTTTATAGATAAGAGAGGAATTAAAAGATTCTGGGACTTTTATCCTGCGATGGAAGACACAATCTAATGGAGAAGTGTTTCAGGAATTTGGGAAAAAGAATAAAAATCCTTTATATTGTAAGAAAAACCTATAAAGCCTTTGTTTGCTGCTATATATTTGGATTAATGTGTGATAGTATTACACTGATACATAAATAACTGATTTCATGTTTGACTACAAGTAAATCTGACACTGCAATTAATTGTATAAAGTGACTGATTTAAGTACAAAACATATACATTACCATTTAATATTCATAAGAGTGTGAACTGCATTTTATATACTAATCTAAAAAACTAAGATGGTGACAATGTTTTATTAAATTGCATTTACTTCCTGTTGTTGCTGATTATAGTAAAATGGTAATAAATGCAAAACTGATGTAACGCATTTGTTAATGCAACCTGTCTCTGTCTGTGAAAACCCATAGATACGAAGCTGCATATCTAATGCTAATTTTCAAAGCTATCAGTTTTCAAAATGTTCATATTAAAATCATAACATAAAGTCATAACATAATATTCTTCAGGTAATGTTATGAAAATTCCGCTTTATTAATCAAAACCTTAAACTTGTGTGAAAAGGAAGAAAAGGTGTCAGAGTTTTCCTTCCTCTATGTTCGTTTGGTTTGAAAACTGCAGTGATACGCACTCATCGGTACGCATTCTGCATCTTGCCAAAAAAGTAGTGCAAAAGAAATGCAAGGTTGTCTATTCCACCAGTGCAGCAGTCTCAGGTTTACTTACTGGCTCAAATTACTCATATAACCACATTGTTCAGCACAATGAAACATACAGTATTGTCTTCAAATGCTCATTTAGCATCTCCTTTGGCCCTAAACATGGACCGACTCTTAGGAGTCCCTAAGCACTCCAGAGAACATCCGGTCACTACACACGTGATCACAGTAAGCCTGAAGATGATGTATTCCTCATTAAAGCATCGCTTTGACATGGACACCTGGACGCAAAGCCTCCCATCTGCTGAAGAAGGACAAACCCTCGTAGTTAAGATGCAAAAACTCCTATCAGAAAGTGGCTTTAAATTGAGGCAGTGGGCCAGTAACAACTCTGGTTGGGGAATCCTGTATCTAATTTTAGTCATCTTCTCACTCTGGCTCAAGCCAAATTAATTAAAGTGCAGATGTGATCACATGGACTTGTCTTAAATATTGTCTTTAATTCGGCTAATTTACAAAGCTTCCGATTCAACATTACGGCCGTCTCCTCTTCCAGAACCTGAGTGTGTTTTTGCAGAACTGATGGCTGGTCTTTCCCAGCCTAACCGTAGACTTTTCTATTAAACAGGTATTGACTGTTTTGGCCCTTTTCAAGGTACGTTAGGATGCAGAAGTGAAAGGGATATTGTAGAAATGCCTTTAAAAAAATTCATATTGAAGTCCTATTGAGTTAGAATGCCCTCAATGCACATGAAAGATAATCTGGCTTCCCAAGAGATCCCTTTCTGTAGGAACCTCAAATGCACATTTTGAAGTCTATGAAGCCAGCACTAACATACATCTCTTGTTTCTTAATCAGTGTCAAAGGAAGTGCTGAACACTGTACTTGTAGAAAGTTAAACTCCGGACCACCAGCATATATTTCCTCAGACACAACAAATACAGACCCAAATTCTTTCCTCAAGGGACGCCTGACTTCTGTATTAAAGATGTTTACCTAGAAACAGAAATGTTCATTTGCAAAAGATGGCGCCAAACCATAAAGCACACAGATAAGCTTGTTGTCAGTAAATTTGTATATGCTCATTATATGTTCCTTGTAGCCCTAAACAAATTACATTCTGCAGAATTTCTCTTTAGAGAATTTGAATGGGATGTTTGCATACTGCTTAGAATGAAATACTAATTTAAGTACAGTGCAGTGCGGTAGAATCCAGCAAAATGTTTGAATTAGATGTTTTGTTTATCAAATGTGGATGTCAAAAAACTGCACAACTATCTGTAAATGCACATTTATTTGGGTCAGTCTGGATAGTGGCTGTGATCATGGATAAACAAGAAGGAAATTGTCACACATCCACATCCATTTTTAAATTAACTACCTTGCTTATTTTATTAATATTTACATTTTTTGGATGCGATTAACTGTTGAGAGTGTATTAGATACTGTAGTGTATCAACAGTTATTTAGTTATGTACTGCATTTTTACTTATTAATTTTACAGATAAGATTAATCTAGAAAAGTATAACAATCTTCTATAAACAGCGACTTGCTGTATCATATTGTGTTTTCCTGATAAACAAATTAGGCACACATCCAATATTTTTTGCTGAAACCACACATGAATTCCAAAATAGTTTTGTTTAACAAATATAATATCTATTTTAAATAAAACTGTGACATATATGACATGAAGAGAATGCAGTCGGAAAAGCACATGTACGACAAACGAAGAGAAGAACCATTTAGCAGGTATTAACATACAAATCATATTTATATTGTTCAAATAGAATTTATATTTGATTACAATATGTAAATCTTACAGTTGAATGTGATCAACCTTATAGGCTGAATACAGTACATTAATATGCATACTCAATGTGAATAATATATCATATCTAACATATTTCTAGCTGCTATGCTGTGGTTCATGCAACTATTTCTGCTTCCGGGTAAGAGGATTATGCTATAGACTGAAACAATTCTTGGTCACACATTTTGTTATATTTTCAGCATGATAAAGCAATAAATGAAATATTACCAATCTGCATATTTGGCTATTATGCTGCATGTATAGGTTTTACAACTCCCACTAGTGCAGACCAAATCAGACTGATTAATGGCATCAACTCTTGTTCTGGACGAGTGGAGGTTCTTTATAATGAAATATGGGGAACCGTGTGTGATGATGGCTGGGATCTAACAGACGCTGCAGTGGTGTGTAGAGAGATGGGATGTGGAGATGCTATAGAGGCAAAGAGCGCTGCTTATTTTGGCCCAGGATCAGGACAGATATGGATGGATGATGTAAACTGCACTGGTACTGAGTCTTCACTGATGAATTGTACGACACGTGGATGGGGAAAACATAACTGCCAACATTCCCATGATTCTGGAGTCATTTGTAACAGTGAGTCTAAAATATAATTTTATACAATGTACAATTGCATATTTTACTTTTTGACCTAAGAGAGTCGAATAGAACAATATCGTAAAAGTTTTAGTTTTTTTTCCTATACAATGTGTTCTTGAAAGTGATAGGAAAACCACACAAATATATTGGGAGACAAAACAACTTATTTTTATTTTGTGTGTGAATAGCAACTGTCAGGTTGGTGAATGGAGATGACAAGTGTTCTGGACGAGTGGAGGTTCTCCGTGAGGGTCAGTGGAAAACCGTGTGTGGTGATGACTGGGATCTAACAGACGCTGCAGTGGTGTGTAGAGAGATGGGCTGTGGGGGTGTCGTATATGCAAGTCGTGCCTTTTTTTACCAAGTACCAGGACAAATGTGGACGAAAAGTGTACAATGTACCGGGAGTGAATCTACATTGAAGAGCTGCAGAGCACAAGAAATGGCCTCCTGTAGTAGTAATAAAGCTGCTGGAGTCCTCTGCCAGCGTGGGTCGTAACACTTTTAATATGATTTTAATATGCTTTAGTGCATTCAACTCATCTTTACAGACATTAAAACTTTCATTTCTTTTGCTGTGTGCTTCAGTTCCTGTCACACTGGTCAATGGCACTCATTCATGTTCTGGACTAGTGGAGGTCCGACACAATGGAATATGGGGAACAGTGTGTGGTGACGGCTGGGATCTAAAAGACGCCGCAGTGGTGTGTAGAGAGATGGGATGTGGAGATGCTATAGAGGCAAAGAGTCAAGCTTCTTTTGAACCAGGATCACAGCCGGTATGGATGAACAATGTGAGCTGTAATGGAACAGAGTCTACACTGAAGGACTGTGCGTTAAGCGGAAGAGTTCGACAAAACTGCAGCAATAAAAACTATGCTGGTGTTATCTGTGGACGTAAGTGAATAAGGCTTCATTATAAAGGTCTACTGCCTGACTTAACACTTCAGTACTGCTGCGCTTCTTAACGTAATAGTTCATGTCAATAATGTGCAAACTTATGTCTGTCTTAGACCAACACATTTAAAAAAAGGGGTTTTCTCAAAAAAACTATTCTTAACATTTTCTAAAGGCTTTTTTTTTCTTGCAAAGAACAATGGATGTTAGAGATTCTTCATGGAGCACTGATGACAAAAAAACATTTTAAACAGTGTTATCAACCTTTCTGCCATGTCTATTTATGTTTGTTAGCCAAACTTCGACTGCAGAACGGTTCCAGCTCTTGTTCTGGACGAGTGGAGGTTCTTCATAATGGAACATGGGGAACAGTGTGTGATGATGACTGGGACATAAAAGACGCTGCAGTGGTGTGTAGAGAGATGGGATGTGGAGATGCTATAGAGGCAAAAAAAGGTGCGTTTTTTGGCACTGGTTCAGGACCAATATGGATGAATAATGTAAATTGCAATGGGAATGAGCTAGCTCTGAGGAAATGTAGATCATCTGGATGGGACGTACAGACCTGCAATCATATGGATGCTGGAGTCATCTGCCAATGTGAGTCAAATACACACATAAAAACGGCCAATTACTCTGCCATCCAGAATATTACAAGTAACTTTCATCATTATCTTTTGTAATATTATAGAAAAACAACAGAAGTTTTGTTTAATGTCTATTTCAGACAGCTACACCTATATCAACGATTCAAAAAGCTGGATTGATGCACTAGAATACTGCAGAACTCGTCACCAGACACTGGCGCACGTTTTAAATGCCATGGCACATGACTACATCACACAGATGCTGCAGGATAAAGGAGTCACTGATGGAGTGTGGATCGGGCTTGAGAGGAGTATGCTCTTCACTTGTTCACCCTGGCTGTGGACCGGTGGGTCGTATGTGGAGTATGCATTGTGGCATCAAGACTATCCAAAAGACCAAGAGACCATGTTTTGTGGAAAACTTTTTAAGAAGGAACAGAACGGGTTTGGATGGATTGATGCTTGCTGCCATGAGCGCCTGCCTTTCATCTGTCAGGTCAGTTTCTCATCTTGGTTTAATGAAATCGGCTTTTTGATTACATGTACTCTTGTGCTTTTTGAATGTTCAAAGTTTGCAATGTTCATAGAGTCTAAAATAATTCTCTTTATCACGTTTTAGGATTGAAACACTAGGTGGAGCTGTATCCTTGTTTGAATCAGTTGGTGAAAAGCTATAGTAATGTGTAGCCCTGTGTGTTGGTATGTACTTGTATAAGATACTATTAAAAAATCTATATGAAATGTATTTTAAAATTCACATGAAAATGCTCATCTTCTTTTCTGAGTTTATACTGAAATGATTTATGTGACTAATGAATCTTTAAACGTCTGTGAAGAGTTTTAGGCTTATTATTAATGATTGATATTCTTGTCTCATTTTTCATAGATTTTTTTTTCTTTAGTTTTTTGCCAATTTATTTCAAAATGTTTCTCTAAAAAGTTTTATTGGTGGCATTTATACTTGTGATAAACTATTTGAAATTATTTGTCTTTTAATACATCTACATTATGCTAATGTTTCATATCTTATTAAGTAAAAATGTATTGTTCAATAGTTACATTTCATCTTAATTTAATGCTGTTTGCATATTGAGATGAATCATTTTGTTTTGTTGCTCTCTATACTGCCTTAATTAAAAAAATGTACTTTTGTAATAGTATAACAGTAATTCAAAATAGTTAATGTAGTTCACAATTTTGATGATAACAGGCACATGCATTTATATTATTATTATTACCAACAACATCACTAATATTCATATAAAAATGTATTATTGTTAATGTTATTATTATTATTTATTTTAATAGCCTAACATAAATTATATCCACTGCCTGTCCCATCCCCCCATCTCTGTCTCTCTTACACACACACACACACACACACACACACACACACACACACATAGGCATCACAGACGGTTCCTCCCATTTCTGGCAAATAGAGGGAGTAAAGCCGGCTGCCTCCACACATAAGCATATCTCTCTGGCGGATGCGTTAATGTTTTACTGACAGTTTAGTAATAAAGGGCGTCGTTTTAAACGGAAAAGATGTCGACAAGACCGGGATTCTACCGGCAAGAACTAAACAAGACTGTCTGGGAGGTGCCAGAACGATACCAGAATCTCACACCGGTTGGATCGGGGGCATATGGCTCAGTGTGGTGAGTCCAGCAAGCGAGCTTACGAATACTACTATGAGGAAGGTTTGGCTTATGAATATTAACTACGTGGCCGGTGATTGGCTGAAGCGCCGACGCTCTATCGCTATCGAACGCTGCACTGAGGGCGTGGCTCCTGAATATTACACTAGGGCGTTCAGGAAGGTTACTAAGCAACGTCAGCATGAACAAATTAATATTCATTAACTGATCCTTCGTCGTAGTATGATTCGTAATTTAGCGTCGAAGAGGAGGAGAGGGTGAGGCAGGAATAAAGCTTGACAAAACAACATCCGGAAAAACATTAATCTTACTTTTTTCCACAGGGATAATAAGACACTTGCAGAAAAATAATAGCAAAATGGAACCAACATTTCATACTGCAAATTATATTTGTTGGCATTGCTGTTTAATGTGTTTATATTGTGAACGCTGCTGTTCCTTTTGTTTACTGACATGTGTCAATCATTCCTTTAGCAATAATAACTGTCTGTAGATATTAACAGTATTAAAAGAATGAATGCTAAACTCAAAGCTGATATATCTGGCAATCTATCAAAAACACAAAGGCAGTATTTGAAAAGAAATCTCAGGGATTTTGCCCTGTATATCACTGGTAGTCATGACATTTGTGTTTTTATACAGGATGAAAACATACTGTGGTTCTGATTATGTACGTTTGTTTAGTTTAGCTTTATAAAGAACCTTCCAACATGCCCATCTGCTGCCACAATATTGTTCTAGTACAACATGCTAGGCCTATTCAGTTCCGGTCTTAAAGTGAGACCGTCTTCCAGTTTTACCAGTGCCACACCCCCCATCAGCATCTGACGTCCATCTGCATGGGAAAACGTCCAGATATTTCATCCTGCCATAATGCACTCATTCTGAGAGATTTACATTGCGCTGCACAAGGCAGCATCTCAACTATAACATTAGAACCCTCGAGCCTCCCTCGTGCTGTGACTGACTGAAACGGTTGCCATGGTGACACAGCTTCTGGCTTCAGCATTTTCCCATTTTCACCGTGCTAATTTGCAAATATTGAGAAGATGTCAATCAGTTTATATATAAGTACGTCACGTCATTTTGAGGCATCAGCAGCAGTTGTGTAATCATCCAGATGATATGCTGAATTCATTTCGCAAGTAAACATGTTTCTCTTCTCCTTCCTAACTTTTTTCAAACCATGTTTCACAATTGTTGTGTAATCAGGCATTGCTGTTTCCGCTCTGCAAGCTACTGTTCTAACAGCTTTGTCTAAGACAGCCAGATTAAAAACAGTCTGACTCGTGGTATAATATATAAAGACTTCTTCATTAGATATTAACTGAGAAGAAACCTAAAATGGCTTAAAGGAATGGTACGCCAAAAAAATGAACATCTGCTAACATTTACTCACCCTCAGGCGATCCAAGAAGTAGATGAGTTTGTTTGTTCACTAGAACAGATTTAGAGAAATGTATCATTACATCACTTGCTCACCAATGGATACTCTGCAGTGAATGGGTGCCAAACAGCTGATAAAAACATCACAATAATGACTCCAGTCTATCACTGAATGCCTTGTGAAGCAAAAAGCTATGTGTTTATTAGAAACAAATACATTATGTTTTAAAATATGTGTCCATCATTTATAATAACGTCCTCCAGTGCAAAATCCATCTCCTGTTGTCCTCTCAAAATTCACCCACATATTTGTTTAGAACTTGTTTGGACTAGGTTTGCATGTGAATGTTGTTTAATCTCTGCATATTTTTCTTCTGATTGGAATGAGACAACTTTTTCATATTTTGTAAAAAGGACTTGTATTTTAGCTGGAGGCCATGGTCTGAAATGATGGATTTATTTATTTTAAACATGAAGCTTCACAATATGCTGGCTGATAAACTGGAGTCGTGTGGATTACTTGTGGATTGTGGTAATGTTTGGACTTTCATCCTGACGGCACCCATTCACTGCAGAGGATCCATTGGTGAGCAAGTAAAGGAATGCTAAATTTCTCCAAATCTGTTCCAACAAGAAACAGAAACATTTTGGATTACCTGAGGGTGAGAACATTTTCAACAATTTTTCATTTCTGAGTGAACCATTTCATAATATTGTTAATTTTTTACACATTAATAATGATCTTTGCATATTTTTTTTAATATTCATTGATCTCAATAAAAGCACACAAATACCAAAAGCACCACATTAGGGAACTAAACACTGCACTGCTCTGTTTTGTTCTGAAACTAGTAGATGCCGTGGTTGACAATGCTAAATAAAAGCTAACTAGCAAATATCCCAAACCCACAGGCAATTGGTTTGGGAGCACCAGCAGAGAACACTGCTTGAGGGCATCACATGGGCGTCCTATTTTTAAAGCTATTACCAGCGTTTCTTCCCGTTTATTTAGGAGGATTGCCAGCTCTGAAAAAAAAATAAGATGCAGCTCATTTCATTGTCAGTGACGCAGATGCCCCGCAACATTTTGAGACCACCTGAGACCTAATTATTTCATTATCAGTATTAAAAGATGCACAACACTAACAATGGATTTACACAGGAGATTTAATTGCTGCTGATTGGATCCCATGTCAAGCTGAATAGGTTCAGCAATTTCTAACAGCCTGGGGATATGATTATAGAGACATTGCAGTGTATCATCTGACATGAGAGGCTTGATTAAGCTATTGTTATGTTTTGTTTTAATAATAGGGCCTGGTCCCACAGTGCTTTAATAAAGCATGCAAAACAATGCAACAATCATTTAGTCACAATATCCACATTTATTAGTGATCATAATTTGAATTTGGATATTCAGACTGTCACATTCATTCAGAATTAAAGCACTACAACTAGAAGAATGAACAATCATTATTCAGACCCTGTTAATGTCCTTCATTTTAGTCCCCAGGAATGTCACACACACACACTCCACAAACACTTTCTTACTCAAATGAGCTGTGAATTTGCATTGTTCACGTTAAGCCCTTTCTATTGTGTGATTATTTGACTTCTTCACAGCAGAGCTGATTCATTTTAAAGGAAGGGGGCAGGGCAGACCTGGGGTTGAAACAGGGAATGGGAGCATCCCAATTGGGGGTTGGGTGCTCCTGTCTTCAACAGAGACTACGGTGAAAAAAAAAGTATTACATTAAATGAAGTGTATGGCATATCATATTGCATGATGCAGTTATAGAAAGCCAGGACTCCATCTTGTACCTTTTTTTTTTCTTAGAACACCTTCATTAATCAAGTTTTGATTTAATTCAATAGACTAAATTACATTACTTTATCCACTGAGTTATTACTTAATTATTACTTTATCCACTGACTCACTGAGCCTCCGAAAGGTGAGACAAACATCTTGTTTTTATTAATTACTGCTGAGTCGTGCACTCATGTCAGACATGCTTCTCCAGAGCATTTGGTTGGATAAAGAACTGAAGAGTGCGTGTGACAGCCCTCATTCAGCTTGTGTTTAATATGGTCCACCGCTATGAGGAAGCGATGCCATTTTGAACAAAAGGTCAAATTTAACAGGAACATACCAGTCCTCTCATCATGGCAAATAACTGCAGTCTCAGTACAAGCAGACACTTTAGTTTTAAGTTGGATTTAATCATTTGAAACATTTGACTGTTTATCTCTCTGTTTAGCTCGGCATATGATGTGCGCCTCCGGCAGAAAGTGGCCGTCAAGAAGCTCTCCAGGCCTTTCCAGTCCCTCATTCACAGCAGAAGAACATACAGAGAACTGAGACTCCTCAAACACATGAAACATGAGAATGTAAGTCCCTCAGAAACACATGCAAACACATTGATACAACGGAGCAAACAAATACCAAATGCCCAGTCCTGCACAAATATAACTTGTACAAGTGACAATCATCAAAAATCTGAATCGAGATTGTTAGGTCTGTTCGAATAACAAAGTCTAGAGCTACTTGAGTCATGTTATGTTTTCTGTAATCCAGGTTATTGGACTGCTGGATGTTTTTACTCCGGCAGCTTCTCTAGAAGAATTCAATGAGGTGTGAGTGTCTGCCCGGTCACTATATCTTTTGTGAATGCATAAAATAGCTTTTTAGATGTCTGAAAAACTAAAATGGTTTGATTATAACCAAAGCAGTCAACCAATTATGAAATAGTACTTTTTATTTTCAAGTGTGTGGCGATTTAAATGCACTAAATCGACTAAAAGCTAAGGCTATCTCTGTCTCTCTAGATATCTTGTGACCAACCTGATGGGAGCGGATCTCAACAACATTGTCAAATTTCAGAGACTTTCAGATGAACATGTACAATTCCTCATTTATCAGCTTCTCCGGGGCCTTAAGGTACACTTTCATTTCAAAGGTTTCAACCAGTTCTGAATTGAAGAAACAAACAGTTTTCTTTCTTTGTGCCTCTTTTACTATGTCCTACTGTTTCTTCTAACAGCTCAACTTTTTTTCTCTCACAAACAGTACATCCATTCAGCTGGGCTGATCCACAGAGTGAGTGCTTTTCCTCCTTCTCAGTTTTTGTTTAGTGTCCATTTTATAGGCCACTAGAGTCTTGTTCCTTTTAACATGATCACTACATATTTCAAGAACATAAATATTACACATTTTAATTTGCGCGTATGCTTGCAGGACTTAAAGCCGAGCAATGTAGCGGTGAATGAAGATTGTGAACTCAGGGTGAGAAAAACTCACCTTTTGATCCCTTTCCAGTCTATACACACATTTCCAGAAATTCTAGAATTACCAAAGTGCATTTCTTTGGTTAATTTCTATTTTTTCATCAAAACTGTCAGATCCTGGATTTTGGATTAGCCAGACAGACAGATGATGAGATGACTGGTTATGTGGCGACTCGTTGGTACCGAGCAC
This sequence comes from Puntigrus tetrazona, assembly GCF_018831695.1. Classification (NCBI taxonomy): domain Eukaryota; kingdom Metazoa; phylum Chordata; class Actinopteri; order Cypriniformes; family Cyprinidae; genus Puntigrus; species Puntigrus tetrazona. The sequence continues at coordinate 1,814,394 of NC_056702.1, forward strand.
CTGAGATTATGCTCAACTGGATGCATTACAACCAAACAGGTAAAACATATACTATATAGATAGATAAATCTACACTTTATAATCTGTGCAATTGTTTGATCAAATATGATTAAATCTGTTTCATAGTGGATATCTGGTCTGTTGGATGCATCATGGGTGAACTTCTAAAGGGAAAGGTTTTGTTTCCTGGCAACGATTGTATCCTTCCTTCACGAAAGCCATTTAAACCTCCTCTTAGTGGGTTTGTGTGTGGTTTTTGAGTGAGTCTTGCTTCCTGTAAAAGCAGGTGAGGAGAGCGCAGCCTAAGTGGTTCCAATTAAATTACAGAAGCTGAATATAAGGAACTTAAAAAACGTTTCCAATGATGGAGGCATCAGATGGGTGTCTCTTCAGCTGAAAACTCTAAACTGTTATAGAATCTTTGACATAATTTGTTCAGATATAGATCAGCTCAAGAGAATCATGGAGGTTGTAGGCACTCCTACGGCTGACGTTTTAAAGAAGATATCCTCTGAACATGTGAGAAGAGACCAAGTGTTCCGTTTTTGGTTTAATTTATACTAATAATGTCTAACGTTGTTGAATGACAGTTTGACGGAAATTTAAAGCATAGTTTTTGGTATCATCTATCTAGGCTCAGAAGTACATCCAGTCTCTTCCACACATGCCTCAGCAGGACCTGGCGAAGATATTTAGAGGAGCAAATCCTCTGGGTAAGGCTCACATTGAGAACAATAACTATATTAGCGCCCACAGGCCGTCTAAGTGTGAACTGCATTCATGCTGTCTACCACTTGTAACGCTTGAGCTCTTTGATGTTTTCTAGATTTCTAGATCAAGGTTTCATCAAGTGGGGAAAAAAAGTTCTGTATGTTTCAATGATATTGCAGTAGATTCTGATTGGCTGTCAATGTTTTTATGAAGAAACGTTCTAAAAGTTCCATTGACAAATATTCTTTTGTATCATTGCTTTTTTCTTATCTTTAAAACCTTAAAAAGTCCTTTAAGTACAATCAATTCTGCAAAAAAAGTTTTTAGAATTTTAAACAGTACTTAAAAACTCAATTAGTCAAATAAAATCTAATTATTTTCTCCCCTTTCTCAATTTTTTCCCATCCGCATTTGACATCTTTAACCATTAGCGGTTGATCTGTTAAAAAAAATGCTGGTGTTAGACTGTGACGGGAGGATTTCAGCCAGTGAAGCTCTGTGCCATCCGTACTTTTCCCAATACCATGATCCAGAAGATGAACCCGAGGCGCCTCCATATGATCAGACCCCTGAGAGCAAAGATCGCACACTGGAGGAGTGGAAGGGTGAGGGGAAGTCTCACACTGCTTTTGTCTGGATTAAATCTTGTAGACGTACACTAAAACTATTACTTCATTCAGAAAACCACTGTGAACATGATCCGCCAAAACTGATACCTTGTAATATAATATCAAGTCTTATTTGTCACACTTTATCGACTAATATTTCGAGTTGTTTATAGAAATCCAAACTCTCTTTCTCCCTACACAGAGCTGGTGTTTGAGGAAGTGAGCAATTTTAAAGATCCACCCAGTAAACCTGAAAGTCTTCAGGTTGAACAATAAAACCGAGCGTAACTACAATCCAGGAAGATGCTGCCCCTCACCACAGTCTGTCTCTCAAACGTATGAACTACAGGACTGGTGGACAAACAGTATATGGACACCTTGCAGTCCAACAAGAGACAATGATTATGTATTTCCAAGGCATGATGCCCTACCTGTATGTGGGTGTGTGTTCATACACACTTAATTAAGAGCGAAACACGACCGGGATTGTTTGAACATAGACACAAATGTATTAATATTACAAGGTGCATGTTGAGTGTATGTGTGCAGAGTTGTGTGTTTTGACTGTTTTTTTATATTTGATGTGAGACAGGCGTCTATGGGTGAAGCAGGGTATGGTGTCTTTCATATGAGACCAAAACAAACAAAGCAGGAGTAGGAGAAAAATATGTTTACAATGTTGGATGGAGTGGGATGCGTGTCTTAAAAAGTTCATATATGCATCAATGTACAAAAGTGTCTGCATAAAACTAAATCGGTTACATAATCTGTCTTTATTCATTTTGCATCTACAAGGCCATCTGAGTATAACATACCTCAAAAACTGAATCATGTGCGTTCGCATGGTATCGCACCTCAGGTGAAAATTAAGTATTTAATAGTTGTTTGGTTACAGAAAACATAGTGGTAAAACTCATCCCAGTCACAAATACTGTTTTTTCTTAACAGAAGGTTGAAATAAAGGTTAACTGTTAGTTTATGCTGCACTTTAACAGTGCTGGTTTATTCAACATATGCTTGATAAAAGGTTTTTCTTTTCTGAGGTTATTTAAAGGACCAGTATGTGGTTTGACCTCATTTATCGTAAAACTTATACATTTCAGTTGTCAGTTGTCATTAATATCCATATCTTTAACAAAACCTGTGTTAAAGAGCACATCTAATTCATAATTAACACATATAAAAAACTAGTATGATTGTTTTAATTGTGGCATTATTTTCATTTAAATTAAGTACATTTTCATTATGATAACACGCAAATTAGTTAATCAATCAATTAATACCAACAACAATAATAAATACATTTATCGTATTGCCTTTAATTTTTACAAATGTAAAATATAGACCATTTTAGAAATATAAGAAACAAAACAATTTTTAAAAATAATGTCAATATCAAAAATAAAAAATCTTTTACATATAATAAAAATTTTAAAAACTTTTTTTTTTTAAATGTAAAATATAATTTCATTCTTTTTATTGATAAAGCAATTTAAATTCAGTCTTCTGAATGTTTCGGTAACACTTTAAAATACGTAACACTTGTTAACTATTAACAACGACTTTTCTCTCAATAAATTCTTAATTTGCTGCTTATTAATAGTAAGGTAGTTGTTAAGGTATTATTATGTGGTTAATAAATGGATAATATTCTAGTAATACGCATGCTAATAAGTAACTAATAGGTGTAACCGTAAAATAAAGTGTTACCAATGTTTCTTCTGTCTATAGTGAAATGAATTACACAATAGTTTAAATGTATTTGGGGAACCCAGCAGGTCTTTAGAAAATGAATGTGTGTTTTAAAAACAGGAAACTGTATTCCAGGAAGTGGTTAAGGTGGTTGGTGTGTTATTTCTCAATGTATATTTTGGAAGATCCTCAATGACTACTGTGATGTCATGAAACTGAGTTGAATGGGGAAAATGGCTGTGGTTTCTCACATTTACACTGTATTTTAATGAACATCATCAACAACTGTCCTGCTTTTAGTACAGTGTAAAAAAAATACACTACCACTTCTCTGACTTGTCCTGTTATGTGGCCTAAGCACTTTGCCCATATGTATCTGCACCCTCCTCCTGGTCTATTGCATAAGATAGAAACTGCCTTGAGCTGTTTCACTGGGACGGGAGAGGTCTTTTCCCCTTTGTGAGTAAGCCAGTCCCCTGAGCATGTATCCACGACCCCCTCACCATCTCTTTTAATAAAAAAAAAACACTCTTTTCCTGAAACCTGTCACGGTGTTAAGCATTTTAAAGCTAGGAGGAGTCAATTACACCTCATTTAGGCTACAAACAAGATAACATTGTTTATTTTTATGTTTATTTCATCGAGTATCCCGTGCGTAATTGTGGAAACTTTGAACCGCCCCCAAATCTACCGGTGCTCTCCAAGTTGCGCTCCGTTTGCGCTTCTTCTCTGAGAGTTTCTTCAAAATACCCGATAAACAATGAGAACGTAAAAAAGATAGTTCCACTTTTGAAAGACATTACTTTCAACGCTCTCTGAGGATGTCACTCCGAACCAGGGCAGGATTTTATCGCCAGGAAATAAACAGAACCGTTTGGGACGTACCGGAGAGATACAGAGATCTCATTCAGATAGGAACCGGAGCGTACGGGACGGTCTGGTAAGTATATTTTTAGTATTTAAAAGTTAATAATTGTCCGGCGCGTGCGAATTATTCAGTTGCTTTCAGGGGATCGAGATGAATCTTCGGTTCCGTAGTTTTATACAAAGCGTCTTCATACGCAATGCGGCTTTTTAAAACACTATTTCTGTGATAGAACCAGCTAGATTTATCACTACTTTGTAAGAAATAGCAGAACTTTCGTTTGAGCTTCGTTCTGTTGCTATGGTTACCGCCGACGAGCGCAATGTATATTCGCTAGAGTCTATTTAGCACTTGTGGCTCTGAAAAATGCTGTTGAACTCTACTGTATATGTACTTAAATGCATTCTTATACATATAAGCCCCTTCAGTTTTGCTTGGTGCTCCAAACCCACTCCCCGCGTTTGTTAATATTACTTTACACGTTCAAACAAAGCAATAGTCTCCCGGGTCTGTAACTTCATGAGAATATTTCTCAAGAGTGCTGTGCAATGAACGCTGTTAAGACTGGCCTCATTTTTAAATTGCATCATACACTTCCATCTGTTTGCTTAATTGTTCTTCAGCTAAATGCCTCCTGGCTTATCTGGGCGAAACTGTGAAACCTCTGTAAACTTTTCTCTCTTTGCAAGACAAGAGGTCACATAACAAAGCCCCCCCACCGATCCCATTGTCTGCGTTTAACAAGCAGAATTTGCCGAATTAAAGACATTGTGTTGGTCTTCAGCAGGCTTTTCGCTTTAATAGATTCTACCAACAACCAGAGTTGCTCAAGTTTTACTTTAAGTAATAAACCTGTTGCACATTACGCTCTTTCGTGACCATATTTCAGGTCCAGACATTTAGAGGTAAATAATGCAATCAACATGCCCACAAAGAGTGGACTTCAACCTCGCAGTGGCCGATAGGCACAATTGTTAAACCCTGCTTTTACTCTTCTCAACATATCCACAGTTCAGCCATTGACCGTAAAACAGGAGTGCGTGTGGCCATCAAGAAGCTCCACCGGCCGTTCCAGTCCAGACTGTTCGCCAAGCGCGCTTACAGAGAGCTACGACTCCTCAAGCACATGAAACACGAGAATGTATGTTACCACCATCTACATTTACCATGTACATTATTAAAGAACTCTGTCATTAATTAATAATCTCATATGGTTGCCGTTTTTTCCTCTCTTTATGAAGTTTGCCATTGTTAATGTTGTCTGTGGACCCTCATATCTAATTCTCACTATTCAGGTTATTGGACTGCTGGATGTCTTTACCTCGGAAATCTTATTGGACAGATTTCAGGATTTGTGAGTTGATTTTATCGGTCCTAATGCACTATTTTAGGAGATTTCAGCCACTTAAAGTACAGCTAAACTACTATAATGTAATTCAGATCATTATTAGTTGTTTTAAGTTCTGTCATCGCAGACCAACAATCAAACAGCAGCTAATGTCTTCTTCTCTCAGTTACCTGGCGATGCCGTTTATGGGCACTGATTTGGGAAAGCTGATGAAGATGGAGAGACTATCGGAGGACAGGGTGCAGTTTCTGGTCTATCAGATACTGAGGGGTCTGAAGGTTAGGCACAGATACACACACAATCTCATCTGTGAAGCGCTCTGTCCTTTTTAACTTTGTGGTATCTATAAATCTCTCTCTTGCTCTGTTTCCACAGTACATTCATTCAGCCGGGATCATTCACAGGGTAAGTGACCCCGGAGAGTTTAAATAGATGCACAGAGGGGGTTGGGTGACCACTTCATTCAACCCTGACATTCATTCATCCTCATATAACGACTTAGAAATTTACGGAGGCGTGCATTTTTGTTTCTTAAAAAAACTGGCTGTATATAATAAGTAGGAGCATTTTTGCTACCTAGATGTGTATGCATTAGTTGTGTTTATTGTAAATGTCTACTTGGTTGTCATTGTTCAGGATCTCAAACCAGGAAATCTGGCAGTGAACCAGGACTGTGAGTTGAAGGTATTTAAACAACTTGGTCTGTAGCACAATTCTAATGAATGTCTATACATCAAATTTCCTGAAAAGCTGGCGTTTCAAATATCTTTGTGTGCAGATCTTGGACTTTGGCCTCGCACGTCAGGCAGATTCAGAGATGACAGGTTATGTTGTGACGCGCTGGTACAGAGCACCGGAGGTTATCCTCAACTGGATGCACTACTCTCAAACAGGTGAGAACCACCAATAAAGACATGCACCAATAAATACAGCTGTTACCTCGTCTAAACACTAGATGTCGCTGTCCATCAATACTGAGCACAGTGAGCTCAGCAGGGCTTAATTTACAACTTAAAGAAACATGCCACTTAAAAAATAGGCTCATTTTCCAACTCACCTAGAGTTAAACAGTTTAGTCTTACAATGTTTTAACTCATTCAGCTGATCCCAGAGTCTGCCAGAGCACTTTTAGCCACAGCTTAGCATAGATCATTGCATCTGATTTGACCAGTAGCATCTAGCTTTGTGGTATCAAACTCACTTCCTAGAGGGCCACAGCTTGGTAGAGTTTAGCTCCCAAACCAGCCCTAAATTACACCTGCTTGGAAGTATCTAGTGATCCTAAAGAGCTTGATTGACTGAATGAGGTGTGTTTGATTAGGGTCGGAGCTAAACTGTGCAGGGCTGTGGCCTCCAGGAATTGAGACCAATGATCTAGCTCAAAAATTATTATGCAGTGACTGAAAAAGCTGGGAACTATTTTCAGGCGCTGCACAATACAATTGCACCTGTAGCTACAATAGCACAACCAATATGGTAATAATATGCATGATAATTATCAATTACTTAATATTGAGAATTAGTCCTTATAATAAAATAATGCCATGTTTATTTATATTTTTCCATAAATGTTTGTTTTTCTTTTGTATCGGTATTTATTGATCCTTATAGCATACCTGTTACATTATTGTACAATTCCAATTAAGTAGTCCTATATTTCAAGAGAAATGTATTTTTACCATTAGTCATGAGAGACAAAAGAAGTTAAAATAATGAAAAAAATTTAATTCACAACATTTCAACACAATCTGCTTAACAAATTTAAAGGTTGCTAAATGTTATATTATGCAACAATACATAACTACATTCTGCTTTAAAACAAATAGTGCAACCAAACTTGAAAGTTACAGAATATCTAGTAGTTACTAAGCATCTATTGTGAACTTTACATTCCAAGTTAAGAACTTATAAACAGCTGGTTCAACTATTGATGTGATGAACTGTTTTCTGTTTTAGTTGATATCTGGTCAGTGGGCTGCATCATGGCGGAGATGTTGCTGGGAAGGCCACTTTTTAAAGGAAATGACCGTATCTTTTTTACAGTGTAACCGAAAGATGATTTCTGCTTTTACATGTTCCAGTGATCAGCTGACTGATTTAATTTCATGGAAAAATATTAGCCTGTTCCTTTACTTTTGCTTTTACATGTAGCTCTCACTGCATATGTAAAAATCAGTGAACTGAACTAACTTACTATACATTTAATAGCAGAGATTAAACAGATGAATACAAAAGTACAAAGTACTTGTACTGCCTCTATTCTATCAATAAATCCTTAATGTAGACGTACAGATCTGGACCAGCTGAGAGAGATCATGAAAATCACAGGAACACCGGCACCAGATTTCATCATGAAGCTACAAAGCCAAGACGTGAGTGCATTACAGATAAAAAGAAGAGAAATGAACTTCATACACACACATGCAGACATGCAACTGCACAACTAAAGAGTGTGTCTTTCTGCATCTACCCAAACAGGCCAAAAACTACATCCGAGGTCTAGCTAAAGTACCAAAGAAAGACTTAAACACTATTTTCTTTAAAGCCAGCACAGAAGGTAAACAGAAGGTTTTGACATTTTTTTACACTGTTAGGGTCAGTTTTTTGTGTCTAATGGGCATCATTTTTTTCAGCGGTGAATGCTCTGGAGCGGATGCTGGTTCTGGATCCAGACAAACGCGTGAGTGCTGCAGAGGCGCTTGAGCTCCCGCTCTTCACAGAGTTCAGAGAACCTGAGGAAGAGACGGAGGCCCTGCCTTATGATCACTCTATGGACAACACAGAAATGCCTCTGGACCAGTGGAAACGTATGAGATAGCATCTTAATAGTTGCAATCTAAAATAAAAGAATTGCTAGGTTTTTTTTTCCTATGGGTTAAAGTTAAGAATGAATGAGCTGAAAAAATTGAAGAGAGGTCACAATGCAAAACCCGATACTTTTCTGAACGAATGTCATTTCTGTCTGTCACTTCGCAGGTCACACTTTTACAGAGATCCTGTCATTCCAGCCAGCCGTTACAGAGATCAGAGACTCCAAAGAAACATCCCTCTGAGTGAACACAGATACACACTATATATAAAATGCATAAATGCATGTGAAAAGAAGATGGAATAAATGTAAACTATATGACAAGAGTTTGTCACAATGTTGTTCCAGATTATGTGAATCTCTTTCTTGACTGCCACAAAAACCACTGTATTTGAATGCTAGTCTTAATGATTTCAGTGTGCCAGTAGGCTTTTTAAATTTACTTTAATGATCAGTTCTTACTTAATTTATTAATGCAATAGTTTAAAACGAATATTAGCACATTTAACACTGCACCTCTTTTTTAATTAATGAATAAAACGTAAAAAAATTTCTAAAATCTTAATGAGTGTCTCGTGATTTGATAGACTGAAAAACATACAGCGATCAATTGTAACTCAGAATTTACAAAATTTCATAAATTGTTACCGAGATATTTCATCAATAGTTTTTCTGAGTAAGATTCCTGAGTTTACCTTTAAACATCAAGCACCCAGCACAAAAATAAAACGGTATCATACTTAACTGTTAACGGCTAAATGTGCACATGTACTATTTTCCCACAGATAACACAGATCAAACACTCCTTAATAAAGACAGCCAAACAACACCAAAAAAGTCAAACTAGTGTTTAGTTGGCAGCAAAAATATATTTGATGCCTTTTTTTAATAAACACTGTCCTTTCTGTGCTACTACTTTCTTAACTATGTTTTTTCAGTTTAATCTGTATTATCTTTGAGAAATTATTACAAGTAAACAGTTAAGCATATACCATTTTATTTTTGTGCTAATATATATATCTATATGTACGTACATATAGATATATGTATATACAGTAATGCAATCTTACTTAGCCAAAATATCTTCAATGTTTAAAAAAAAAAAGATATAATAGCATTTCTGTTCCTAACAAACCTTGAAGGCAAAAATCAGTCCCACCTGTTCAAACATGAGTAGATCCCACTTGTTAATCAACACACTGAAACTGACCTTACGTTATGTGACCATAAGGACTGAGGTCTATATAAAAAAATCGTACCTTTCTCTCAAGTGGTCTTATAATTTGACTCAACAACACCATGAAGACAGCTGCTTTATTTCTTCTTCTGATGGGTCTCTTGGCCAATGGACAAGGTGGGAAACTTATCAAAACTTTGTTTTTACAAACGGAAATGCTTGTCAAGATGTTAAGTGTTCAGTGTAAAATCCCACAGAGTTGCACTGGGAAAACGGCTACGACCAGGATCTGAATTTTAACTGCCCTGCAGGACAGTCTATATCTTACATAAAGAGGTGAGTAAAAGCAGACTGTGCTTCTGTAAAGGTATAGATACTGCTGAAATGTTACTGAAGCAGAACGTAGCAGATCTATGTGGATCAATGAATGCAGTTACACTAAAATGTACGTTTTTGGCCAAAAAACATGCATGGTAATTTAAACCCCCAGAAAAGTTAATGTTCCATTTCAAAAGAATTTAAGCAGGCTGTATATTCTCGAACTGAATGCTACAGTAATGAAACAGAGCACATGATTGTATCATCAAGTTGGTAATTCAATTGCCTCTTACTGTTTCCTTGCCTAATGAATAAACCAAGCCAACACGATAATCATCATGAGGACCGCATGTGGGAGTTCGGCTGTAAAGACACCTTTGATTCTGGTACAGACTGTTTCTGGTCACCTTACGTCAATGATTTTGACCAAACGTTCAACTACGAGTGTCCACCGCACCACATCATGACAGGAATGAGCAGCTACCACAGCAACAAGCACGAGGACCGGCGGTGAGCTCTGATTTTGATGTTTCGTGTCAGTTCACTTGAGCTGCTGTCAATTATACTCATGTTTTTTTTTTTCAGCTGGCAGTTTCACTGTTGTAGAAGCAACAGCTACTGTACTTCGAACTGTGAGTGGACTACCTATGTGAACTGGTTTGATGAGCTCTACCACTGGACCGTACCGAACCATAACTACCTGGTGGGTGCTGAAAGCTACCATGACAATAAACATGAGTAAGTGAAGCAGATCATGCAATATTTTCTTTTCTCTCTTGAATATTTAGTTCATTTGAATACTGAGAAAGGCTTTTGGTCGACAGTGAAATAGGTGATGCAAATGTGATACTGGATATATCTGCATATTTCAATGATAATCTTGATATCTTTTTTAATATTTTTTCAGAGACCGGCGCTGGAAGTACAAGTATTGTAGTAAAGTACAATGCTGAGACTCTCAAACAATAAAAAAAAACAAAACAATCTAAAATCTGAAATAAACACAAGATGAAAATGTAGCGTCATCAATGACCCATATTTAGTTTAAAATAAAAAGTCAATTGCAATTTAATCAATAAAATTGAGTTCCAGATGCTAATATGAACAATTTCCACTTCATTAAACAATTCTCTTTGAAGCATATGATTACTTTTTCTTGAACACACTACACATCTTTGGGATCCAAACCTCTGAGACTACTCTACATTTTTATTCACTACATTTTCTTTTATATTTTCAGCATAATAATCATAATGAAAACATCTGATATCTGCACAAGGAGTTCGCCATCACAATTATTATTTGATTTGATAAAATCTTTGGCGACACTTTAGAATACATAATAAATCCTTAATTTGCTGCTTAATTAAGAATTAGCAAGGTAAGTTTAGGTATTGTGTAGGATTAGGGATGTAGAATAAGGCACTAATATGTGCTTAATTAGCACTAATAAATGGCTAATATTCGAATAATATGCAAATATGCAATATGCATTAAATGACTGGCAGTTGAACAGGTGTGTGTGTGTGTCAAGACTACAATAAAATATAATTTATAAGCTGCACTTTTATCATACGCTAGATTATCAGCATAATAATAAATGTGAGAAGTTAAACCAAAAAAGCACACAGTCAACATCACAGCTAATGTTTGCTTAAAAATCTGACAAAAGCATCCACTAAACAGTTACATGGCAGAATCACATAGCCAATAATTATAATAAAAAAGCAACTGCAAAATTATAAAAAAACTCTTGATCTGACTAAATTACTTTTCTAATGCAATTATTTTATCATTTGCACTCCTTAATAACAAGACATATTATTTTCAATGAATTTCAGACATAAACATAAAATGTCTCACCACAATAGTAAAGATTGTGCACTTTTCGTTGCAATTACACAGTGGTGTGTCGACAAAACATGTCAATATGTTATGTTTACATATCTACACTGAATGAAAACTACACCACCAGACATGTCTGGGGAAATATTACATTCTTAAAAAACTGATTCTTTTTTTTCTTTGTTATTTATCTTACAATAAATACCATACAATATTAAGTGAGTCAATCCCATGATTGCACCATATATAAAATTTTTTGGAGTGCAGCACTCAGTTCACATTACGATTATCAGATGGATTAAGAGATTTTCACCACTTTCTAGCAAATATTTGCTCCACGAACCCTCTGCAGTTGAGACGCTTGTTAAGGCAGCCTGTTACTGGAAGCAAACAAAGAACACACATTTTCATTCTCCTTCTAATCAAATGGATTTAATTAATGACAGTAAAGTTGACTTTGACTTTGAATCAACTCATTGGTAGAGATTTAAAACAGAGCAGTCAGGTATATACACAATTAATGTACTTTATGTACTGTTGCTGTGCCTCCCGGTTTAAAGCATCCGTTAACATTAAAGATGGTTAGATGTGAACAAGTGAGTGTGTGTCACGAGTAACTGTGTCACAAGAGTCTGTTTGCCACCTTTAAAGTTAAATACACAGAGATGCAAACGTGTGCAACACAAGCACAGATCAGAAGAAACACACTTGTATTCAAGATTCACTGGACAATAAAAAAAGAGAAAATTTTACTGTTGCAAAATCTAAACAAGAGATTCAGAGATCTTTGATTTTACGGTGGGGTGTAAATCATAGTCTGAAACTGCCTAACATTGCTGGCTCTTTGATAAATTATGAATAAATGAATATATAACACAGATATATAACATACATTTCACTGATTTGTAAAGCACTCTTTTTCTTCATTTGCTTTCCAACCAGTTTAATATGTGTGTCTAAAACAATCTTCTAAAACAATTAAAAAGTCAAAAACTACATCGTTTCAAGGTTCTGCTGGAGTCAGACTCGTGATTGGCTGCTGCTTACTCAGATGTGTGATTTCCAAACATGTGACGTATTTAAAAGAACGCATACAGAATGAGCACCATCGGAAATATTCACAGATAAACACCAGAATCGTGTTCATCACAAGACACCATGAGAAGAGCTGCTCTCTTTCTGCTACTGAATGGACTACTGGCCACTGGACATGGTGGGTGATTTTAATAAAAATGTCTTAGCGTTTTATACAGAACATGTTTCCTCAAATTTCTATGTATATCTCTGAGTGATTGTGATCTGCAGCATTATATCTGAGCTATTTGATACTTGAATATACTTATTTAAAACCTTGTTACGTGTCTGCACTTGCAGATCATTGCTCTTTTGATGATTTTGATTGCTTCCATTGTCCGCTTGGATAAAAGCATCTGCTAAATGACGAAATGTAAATGTTAATATCCTCCAAGCTGACCCTGGTTTGGTCTTTATCTCCACACAGGCTGGCATAACAACTACGACGAGCCTCTCAATTTTAAATGTCCCTCAGGCGAATCAGTGTCCTCCATAAAGAGGTGAGTATCGCTTGTTACAGTTTTCAAGAGTGGGTATCTTTTCTTTACTTACTCCCTATTTAAAACTTATTTCAAGTCAAACATGCCAGACTGTTTCCTCTGTTTCTCACACTTGTTTTACTTCTTTCAGGGATCGAAGATGGAAGTACAAGTACTGTGTCCAACAATGTCTTTAAAACTCAATATTCTCTCACAGTTCAGTAAAACTCTGAAATAAAAGCATGATGAGGACAAAACTGTAACTGATCTCTGTATTCAACGAATAAATTGAGCAGTGTGTTACTGCATGCATGTTTAAACCGTGCTAAATTCATTGTGTTAAATCAGTATTTTGACACTAACATTGAATTAATCCACTGATAGGTTCAACATTACCTTTCGAGAAACTGTACTTTTGAGTGAAAGTGAGTTTGACAACACGACAGGCTGGGAGTTTTTTATGCTATCAATTGATACGTCTGCTGTAGCAGGTTTTACAGCTGCAATTGGAGACAGCGAGGGCAACATTATTACGCTTCGACAGGGTATTTATGATCAGTTTAGTTCTTTCTTCACTTCTGAAGTGGACAACATAGTGCAAAGAAAAAGGTTTTTCAGCAGCTTCGAATTCAGACATGTCCACTTTAGAAAGTAACAGAACAGTTCTGGAGATAAATGGTGCAATTAAGAAACTAAAATCATTAAGAAACAGCATCAGGCCCGACACTTCCTGCCAAGTTAGCCTCTTTGTTGAGCAAAGTATCTGAGGAGGTTCTTGTTTCAAAGTCTCTCCTTGCAACCATGACTCAGGGAACCATATGAGCCCTTCTCTAAAAGCATAAAGACCTACTTAAACGTGCATCCTACCGCCCAATCGGTTGACTCAGAATAGAGCCAGTCATGAGTAAGATAATTCAGCCGGATCAGACTGGTAATTATCTCTGTTATTTACTCACCCAAGGACAATACTAACCTTCCTGCTCTCAAGGTTTTTAATAGGATTGAATATACTGTATTTTTTTTTACTATTGTGGGTAAAACTGGAAGTGTAACTGGAGTGTAAAAGTCAGTATAATTGGAAACTACCATGATGATTTTCATGAGTGAGAATTTAATGTCATCTAGCTCATTATGTTATTTATAAGACTTAAGCCAAACATGTTAGACTGTGTATATTTTTTCTAGCAGTTCTGATAAAAGTTTTATACAGTGTATACCATCCATTAGGCCTTTGTCAAAACAAATAACATATTAACCAACCGCTTTTTGCTTTTTATGTGGACAAATCTGGGCTTTAAATCAAGTTCAAATTATATTTATATGATTTATTTAACTGAGACTGGTATGTAACTCCACACAGACTGGCATAACAACTTTCAGCACAATTATGATTAAAAAAAAAGGTGAACAAATGTGCTACCACAACACAATCTCAAATTTTATGTATATATTAATCTAAAAATCGTGCATTAAGTAGTAAATGAATAACATAATCAAGCACAGATTCAGTATAGTATAGAACTCAAATCTGTTGATGAATCTTATCTATTGACTAATATACTTATCTCATGTTATGCAATCAGAACTTACCCGATGAGACTTCCGGTTTATCCAGAGAACGCAGCACTGATGGAAGAACGACAAAAGAGAGCAAAGTAAAATATAACATAAAACTAAATATTAAAGTTCATTAATATGCGTTAGGCCTTATGTTAGCACGTTAATTAACTAATGAAATAGAAATTAACTGAGGGCTTTAATGAAACTATTAGTTACATGAAAAAATAGAGCAGGTTTTTCCTTCATCGCTTTAAATAAACATCAATGTATCCACAGTATATAAGCGCTAGTTTATTTAGCTACTATATGGACATGAGTTATTGTTTCATAAGAGTATAGTAGCATTACAAGTTGGTCTGTATTTGTTTTTGTTTTGCTTTCACTTTTTTCGCTTGTTTTGCTTAAGAACGAGTCGTGGTAACTATAGCAACAGCACATTGGACTTGTATATCAATAAATGCACACTAAAATAAAAAAAAAACATTACACCGCCTGACACCTCCGGGAGTTTTTACATATCCTTGAGTTATGACTGACTGGCCCCCATTTAATTTTGGCAGTCCAAATAATGTGTTAACATCGCTTTAAAACAAAAATTCAAATCCTCACCCATCGTTGGAGTAACGTTTGAAATGTCAGTCAAGGATATACAGGTGAGCGCGAGTCACGATGACGAACACGTCCAGCACATCACGTGAAACGGTAGACGTATCACGTGATCCAGCCTGCGTAGTACTTCGTATTTTTAATATAACAACAAAAACAACATCAACATTATTGTTAAAAACGTCTTAATATTATTGTTGTTCCTCAAAGCACTTATCCCAAGTGTACGAATTATAAATTTCGAAAGTATTATTAATACAAATACATTCTTTTCTTTCTTTCTTTCTTTCTTGTTTTCCACAATCTGCACATATAATAATAATAAAATTGCACAACTGGCTGATTTTCGGTAAACATTTTAATTGTGAATTTTATATAAACGAGATAAGATCATCAAATAAGTTAGTACAAAAATGTCCATGACAATACTGTTATAAACATTAAACGTAAGCTACATTTAATACAGCTACATACAAACTTTCAAAGTGAAACGAGAACAGCTCATTTCCACCTACGACCACGAAGTGGCAGTACAGACCAAGCTTGCACTCAAACAAAGCAAGTCATGTTATACTAGTGACCTAACTACTAAAACACTCCACAATAGACTGAAATCATTTTATCAGCTGCATTGGTGCAGTTTGCATGACCTCGTTGCCCTCTTCCTGGCTTTACTTTCTCATTCTTTCTCTCTTCGCCCCTTGATTCGAGTCTTTTCAACTGACCTTGGCTGGAACTTAATATTTAGCTTGTAGGTCACATGGGTTGAGGAAACAAGCTAACAAGTCCACTGTGTTATTGTGTCCAGCGGAGGAAGCAGGTTGCAGGATTGCTGCAGATGGTCTCCGTGATGTATGTCTAGCAGGTGGAACGTGGGATAGATGGGGCCGGTTCATGGCCGCTGTGTATCCGGCTGGGAAAAAAAAGCTGACTTCCACACACACACAAACACAGAGACTAAGACTAAACGTTTGCCCTGACACATTATGAACAGGAGCTTCAGTTTTATTACATTACTCTTGTACAGATTACCGTCCTACATTTTACAATTTCGATGGCAACATTTGTGGTTTTAATCACTGAGTCGTTTTGCGCTAAATGAAATTCTGCTCTTTCGGTTTGGTTCCCATGCCTCTGCTTGTCTTTCACACGTCTCGGATATCGAGCTAAAAGTGAAACATCTCTCATTGTCAAGGTCTCTCGCGGGATGGGGGGAGGTGTTAGGCAGAGAAAGAGGGGAGAAACAGAAAAATGAAGAGGAGAATAAAGGAATAGATGCCAGGGAGGGAGGGTGGAAGCAGAGAGCGATAGAGAGAGGGAGAGTGTGTCCCTGCCAGAACTCACGTAGACCCACAGCTGCAGAGCTTTTCTGATCCCAGTGCCTCCCTTCGCCCCTCCGTCACACTCTCAGCGTTGTGTGTGTGTGTGTGTGAAAGAGAAAGCTCTCCTTTATTTGTAGGTCAAGCTGTTTAAATAACCTGATTGTCTGGTTGGCACCGCACAAACTTTGCAATCAACATATGCAAGAGCGTACGGCCAGCATGTGCTGCTTTTTATAGCTAGTTAATATACGCACAAGCTCAGAATAGACATCTATGACATGCATACGTGTAGAGCGGTGTCTTGTATGACATCAGCCCATCTCCAGCACGCTTTTTTGATCAATGCCTAATTCTGATTGGTTGCTGCTTTTCTCTTTTCATGACTGCATTACTGTGATTGGTCACCGGTTTGCTTTGTTGATGAATCGGCTTTAATTTGATTGGCTGCTGTTTTAAAAGCTTTAGATTTACATCGAAATGTAATTTCCAGTCATTACTGCTGAATAATCCTCAAAACGGACCCTGACGCCATGTAGAAGGATCTCGTCTGTATATGAGCCTGCTTGAACAGG
This sequence comes from Puntigrus tetrazona, assembly GCF_018831695.1. NCBI lineage: Eukaryota > Metazoa > Chordata > Actinopteri > Cypriniformes > Cyprinidae > Puntigrus > Puntigrus tetrazona. The sequence goes on from NC_056702.1 coordinate 1,831,380, forward strand.
GCATTTGGACGCTGGTCATGGCATTAGAACATTCTGTGATCATCAGCACACTGGTGTGGTCTACTGCCATCATACACAGAAATATGAAACATGGCAAAGCACGCTGCCAGTGCAGTAAAACGTGGCTGAGAAAGTTCACACTCACTCGTGTTCAAGCATTGTAAGGGCATCTGCTAACTGAGTAAACAAAACCAAATTTAACAGCAGCATAAACTTCTGATATTTGAAAGCATGCACTGACTCAAAGAGGAGGCTATTTTTAGCCTGGATGGTAATTTCAAGGTTTCCTAAGGAGAGCCGTCTAACATCACGCTGGCAGTCGGTGCTACCAGCTGGCTGTCTGGGAGCCGGTGATCCTGACTCTGATAGGCTCCTACAGCAGAGGGGCATCTGATTACACATTGTCTGTGAGAAGAGAAGATTCATTCAGACACCTGTAATTGACTGAATCGGAGACTTTCACTCGTTAAAAAGTCAAAGCAATTCTTCATGTACAGTAACTTCGAAAAGCAAAAAGAACCAATTATACATACATGGGTAGCTGAGGTATTAATGTGTCCCGTGGTGTGGAAGAAAAGAAACACTCTAACTTTAAAGATAAACCTCTGCTGTTTGCAACTCTTAGAATGAAGATACATTTCCCCATGTTATTGGTGTGTTTTTTTGCTGTTACACCATAGGACACAGTCCAATTTTTATTTGTCAACTACCCACATACATAGAAGCCTCTTACGTTTGCCAAGGCTGCATTTATTTGATCGTAAACGGTATTATTGTAACATATTATTGCAATTTAAAATGACCGTAAATGTAAAAATTGAATTTATTCCTTTGATGGCAGTATTCAGCAGTCTCTATTTCAGTCTTCGATATCACATGACCCTTCATACACCTTGATTTTTGGTCCTCAGTAAACAGTTCCTCTCATCATCAATGTTAAAAACTGTTTTTGCTCTTTTTATATTAAATGAGATAAAGTTTAAAGTTAGGTAACACTTACTAAACTAACAAATTATGCTAAGTATTGTACTTTGATTTGAGATATTATATACCGCCTTGATCCTTAACCACTGTTTACCGCATCCAGTGTTTAATAAACCTGATATGAAGTAACATGTCATTGAATTTTAAGGGATTTAATTATCACCTGTGAACAGAAAGTGTGAGAAACTCTGCTTACAGTAAGCCGGTACATATTCGGTGTTACATTTCTCTCAGACAGAAGATTTTCTGAATGAATCTGCAGGCTGTGTCGACCCAGCTTTGCTGTGTTTCTCTCTGCAGCTGGTTCCCATAGCGACAGCAGACATGGCAAGCTGCACGTTGCCACGCCGCTCGGCTCAGCCAGCCACTGAAGGCACAGAGCCAGACAGTCAGCTGACTAGAGAGAGAGAGTCAGTCTATGAAAGGATATGGCTGAGAGTTGTAAAGCGGCCGGGTGAGAAGGAGAGAAAGAGTGAACGAAGGACTTTGTAAGGACGTGATATGCAGTCTGAGGCCAAAAAGAAGAAATGGAGTTGAATTGAAAGAAAGAAACTGAGAGGGGGACTTTGAAAGGGTGTGGAAAAAGAGAGTCAGAGTTCATACAGTGAACATAATGACAGTATTTTTGTCCAACATTTAGCAGATCCAGTGAGACAAAAATGACGATGATGAATATCTATATAACCTCTACAGCTCGGAAATTATTCCAATTAAAACTATTTAAAACTTAATTTTAGTTGCTTATTCGCATGCATACTACTAGAATACCAGCCATTTATTAGCAAAGCAAAGGAAAGCTTTCTTTATCTAACCTAAAGTCTTGAGGTAATGGTCACATTCATGCAGAACTTCGTGGAAAAATATGGATTTGATTTTGGATTCAGACATGGCAAAACGCTGATAGTATTATTAGTGTCGGCTGCAAATTCAGAATTGTATTATTTAATAATAAGCATCTGCGGGGCGTGTAGAACTTTCTGAATAATTAGCGTTCCAATTCTACGGCATTTTGGCAGGTGTTCGCAAATTCTGTTTAGAGGGAAAGCTCACCCAAAATGGATTCTGTCATCATTTACTCACTTTTCAGATTATTCCAAAGTGATGAAGAATGCTGGTAAACAAACAGTCAAAAGCTGACCTCCACAGTGTGGGGAAAATACTATGGATATACTTTCATTCTTCGAAATATCTTCTATGTTCAGCAGAAGAAAGAAATGAATGCTAATCTGGAACGGTTTGTAGTAACGTTGCTCCAGATGATCCTCAAACAAGATAGACACCCTCCAAAATGGGGTGAGAAGAATATTTCACATTTGCTGTAAAAACGAAACTGGTTAAAATGTCCGTTCCGTCCAGAATTCCACCTACCCACCAATTCTGAAATATTCTGTCCCAATCCCTCAGAAATTCTCAGAGATACCAGAAAACCCACATCTGTGACTCCAATATGACTACCGGCATGATATATGTATGTAGTCTGGGCTTATGTGTGTGTGACTCAAGCGTTTGATTAATAGCTGCTGTCAGAGTATAAGTCATCACAGTTGCACTGAATTACGGCTAATAACTGTGAACAATGTGTATCTACCACTCCTCGCTTACACTTCAGAAGTTATAGAAATAGGAAACACAACCTCCTTTGTCTTCAGCGAACGTGCGCGCTGTATGTCAACACCCACGCCGGGATGACAGCTTTTGGCTTGTTTGCTTGTTTAATATAAATGTTTATGTTGGAAAATTGGAGAATCTGCTCAGGATCTCCTAGTGCCAGGAAAACCTGCCGGAGAAGGGAGTGGTTGAAGGCATTAATCTTATAAATGTTTATACTCAACTCTTTCAGGTCCCGTCTTGCAAAAACCTACTGTAAATATGAATTATTTGCCCATTGTTGGCTATCGTGGCCACGTGAGAAAGAGGGTGTGAGGGTGGGTTTCTAATGCCGCTCAAACAGCCAGTGATCATTTTTATCGTCTGTAATATGCGAACTGTAAAGGTGAAAGGATGTTCTGTAAAGGCCAGTATCTGCTGACTGGTTTGGCTGTTCTATGAATAACCCACTGTCCACTATGTCCTGCACAATTCTGCCTTTTTAAAACCTCGACACAACACTCTCGCTGTCCCTGTGACCTCAGCAGATGACACACACCTGTCAAACTCAAGTGTTAAAGTCGAGCAGCACATGATCTACATCAGAGGAATTCTGCACTCTAATCGCTCGGGGACGTGCAGGTCAAGGTTGCAGAGAGCGACGGCGAGCCACTCTTCACGTCTGTTTCTGAACGTGTAAACCTGTCAGGTTAGGCCAGTTCTAAAACTTTCCCAAGGCCGTTTTTACGCGTGGGATACAAGTACGGCTAAACGCTGAGAGAGTACTTTTGGTCTCATTGGTAGCTGTAAAAGCATGATTAAATTAGCTGAAGTGAAAGTCAAAAATTTGAAATGGTACCCGAAATATGGCAGATAGAAAATATATAACATAAATATATTGAACTATTTTTTAAAAATCTATTAATTGAAATTCTAGACAAAATAAAGTAAAAAATTTGAAATTTGTTGAAAGTTGAAGCACTAAAATTGCAAACAGGAAATGAAATGAGATTAAAAGTAATTAAAATGAATTACATGCACTCTTTCATTAAAAAATAACTTGTCCTTGTGTCGTTCCAAATCCTTATGACTTTATGTCCTCTAAGCAGCGCGAAAGGCAAATTTCCGAAGAATATCCTTGGCACATGTAGGTTAAATGTATGCATCTGGCAGACATTCGAAGTACATATTTCCATCAGTATGTTTCCGTGGGAATCAGACCCATTAGCACGTGCTTTGTTCTCCAGATTAAGAGCTTTTTGTTACAACTTCCTACAATGAAACTACAATGAAAGTGAATGATGACTCCAAAAAGTCAAACTCCAAAATGGCAAAAAAGAACCATAAAAGTATAATAAAAAAGAGAAATGTTCGAGCCTCTCTTTTCCATATGAAAGCAAAAGAGATGCTGTTGAGCTCCAGAAAAGCACTCTAAAAGTATAGAAGTCCTACGTTATATATTTCCTTTATGTCATGTTTTAAGCTTGAGGAACAGACACACTCGTGCTGCTCAGTGTTCAGATCTCATTTGCATTCTTGTGCATTCCATAAAACTTTCCGACAGCCTCATTTACATTCATTGTAATAAAATCAGCAGTGTGAAGATGAATTGCATTTACATTTTATAATGCGAAAGAATTACATTCTGTGTTCCAAAAAAGAATGAAAAAAAGCGCAAGATTTTTCATTTTTGTCTGAGCTGTCTCTTTAAACCTGCTATCTGTTGTGACTTTTGCTCTAGAGAGCTTCTGGTGGAGGTAAGTAAACACGCGTGCTGTTTCCTACATACATATTCAATCTGCATATATATTATATACTCGTAAGCGAATGTGTACACCGAAGGAAAGAGAGAGACGTCTTGTTTAAGTTTAAACATCTAGACATTTTTAAACACTCGCATGCCGAGCCTTAAAGTGGTTGGGAATCGACTGCAACTTCTTTGCTTAAGAAACCTTCGACGTTTCTCACTGACCCATTTTTATAGCCCTGTTTGAATAAGTTTGCAAGGTGACTTTGAGCCAGACATTGTTTCAAATGTTTCTCGGTGGAGGTCCAGAATCACAGGGGATCAAACAGACCCTCCACGTCAACCTTCAGCCTCTGAGGGACAACAGCAGCGGGGAAATACACTAAATATTAACCAGCGAGAGAAAGAGTTCTTACATAAGCGTGTGCATGTCACTGAGTTAGTTGGAGGTTAATGTATTACCTATTTCGCTTCACATCACTCTTCTCCTCTAGTGAACATCCAGACCGTCCATCTGGTTTCTGTCAAGGAGAGGGAGGCCATTGGCCGTCTCATTTCACATGAATTGTCCCGAGAGTTAGTGTGACAAAGTTGGATTTAACAGCTAATATATTTTTGTAATGTTAAATAACTTCCAGGTGGAGTTTAGTGTAGATTTCCAGAGTGCAGTCTATGTGATTCTGCTGACGGTGTGTGTCCTGTGACTGTGTCCCAGCATCCTTCCTGCTTTATAGAGGACATCTGCACAGGGGACAGTTTGGCTGACTGGACCGGCTGGTGCACCTGGGATGACAAGGCTTCAGGAATTAATAACTTCCTGTGCAAAAAGCAGTTTTGAACCCAAAAAAATAAAAACCTTTTGTCAAAGTTAGAGTGGTTTGAGGTTCAACACAAGCTCGGGTCTATCAATAGCACGCAAGCTGTCAGTTACCGCAAATAATACATTTTGAGTCTTCACTATGCAATTTTTAACTCCTGTCATGACCACGTAAAGCCATTAGACCTGGTAAATGTTACAGAAAAAGTGGCTTGAAATCAAAATCAATCAAATACTGTCACAAAAGTGAAAGTAAACACATTAATAATGCTAAAAAAGTGCTTCCAATCATTTTTAATGGTAATTATTAACTATGACTTCCCTCAATAAATTCTTAATTTGCTGCTTAATAATAGTTATTAAGGTAGTTGTTCAATTTAGGTATTAGATAGAATAAGGTCATGTAGAATAAGGCATTGATATGTGCATAATTAGCACTAATAAACGACTAATAGCATGCTAATAAGCAACTAGGTGTAACTGTAAAATAGTTTTTTAATTTCTATGCATCAAAATATCAGTTTTTAAAAAAATATGAAGTAGCACTATTTTCAACATTAATATTACTAATTATTAATATTAATTATTGATTATTACTTTTTGATTAAATAAATGCAGATCAAAAGAAGCTTCTTTCATAAACTTTTGAAAGATATGTTTTCACATTACCAGACATTATACACCTAGAACAGTATGAACACTTGAAAGTAAACTAATTTACCGCTCAAAAATACATTTTTGTATGGAAGAATTAACACAGACAACAAAATACAACAACTTTTCTGTTGTTAACGCCTCTGGATAGCCTTGACCTTTAGACTACTATTATTATTATTATTATTAAGTGCATTTCTATAAACATCATTTGTTTTTGTTCTTGCCACAAACTGAGAGACAAGCTAACTTTTTTGATCTTTTGTAATCGGCAATTTCTGTATATTTTACTTTATAAGCAAACCTCACACATTCCCGAAAGTAGCTCACAGGATGTTTCTGAGGAAAACCGGCTAATCGGAATAAGCAAAAGCTCAAAGTTTAGTTTTTTTTGTGGGCATTTTTTTGGCACCTTGCCACAGGAGGGCGATGTTACATTGTCAGAGACCCATCCCTGAAGACAGCGGGACATCTTTACGTTGCCTTCTCAAAGCCCCGATGATGGTTTCCTAGTCTTTGTGCCAGAGTGTTGGCATGAGATCAGCTGAGCACAACCTCATCAACTGCATCGGATCAGGTCTTATCAGCGCGGTTAAGTTGTCCGTTAGCATTAAATGCAAACTTAAACTGCAGTGATATCTAGACCACTCATTGGTGTGTTACTACATTATCACATTACTGTATTGATTTTAAGATAGTCACACGCAGTTCCTAGAAACTCCAGGGGTGCTGCTGTCCATCGTCCTTGCTATGTTTAGGCCACTGTAGGTCATCAACCGAAGGGGGAGGGTTTGTTAAAATGGGACATTAGTATACGTGACGATCAGAAAGATCTGAGCATACACGGATACCCTTGCCAGCCTACACCCCAGCCAACTGGAGGTCAGATGCCAAGCTGTCCAATCATCGCCGGTGTATCTGTAGCATAACATTCAGTAGCGTTTGCTAAGGCAAACATCACTGTTATTCCTCAAACTACTAGGTTTACGCTTTCGGCAGAATTGGTTCTGGCAAGGTTCTCCCCAAGTTATGAAGAAACATCCTTGCAGTAATATAAATGGGATGTTCGTTGAAAGTTATCAGGTTTTAATAATGTTCAAAACATTAACACATTACATCACTTCATATACATTTTAGTTGGACATCTGTCTGATATTACATGTCACAATGTTAAGTGAACATTGAAAAGTAACATTTCCAATAATGATACGTTCCTGTAATGTTTGAACAATCAAGAAAAAACGTTTCATTAAACATTTTTTATATGGGACTATTATTATGTTCTTAAATGTTAGATAAGTTATTAAACACAGAAGCCATGAAACACTGAAAAACATGGCATAGGACAGTTTAATGTGTTATACTTGTTTGCAGTGCAAACAGTTTTATCGTTTACTGCACGTTGTTATTGTCCTTGTTATTTACCTATAGCGCCTAACAGGCTTCACCCGTAAACTTACTTCCATATCGAGGAAAAATGTGGATGGTTTATTACTTTTTTGGACTTTGTTGAACCTAAATTCCCATATTGATAAGTGATTGAAAGTCATGACTGAAAAAACACTGAAAAAACATTTCTAATATGTGTATCCAGCTTTTATTTTGTCATTCCTGAAAACAGCTTTCACATCAGTATGGTTGCATAGAAGCCTATAATTGCTGTGATTTTGATTAGTGTACAGAAACCACTAAGAGTTTATTTTTAGGTTATGCAATGTTTGCTCAGTTCTGCAATAATGGTTATTTAATCTCAGCTGGTTTGATCAAAAATATCACTGCACGAGCAAACACACTCTTGTAAGTATGTGCACAATCACAAAAGATTTTGATATGAAAGTGTTTGGCCTTTGAAGAGTGCTTAATTTAGAGTAACTACAGGTCCGCGTGACACTCTGCTCTGAAGTAATTGTTACATGTGGAAAATCTGAGTGCCATAAAACCAATCACATGACCCCTACCTTCATCCATGGCCAAATATTTGCTGTGCCAGGCCCTCTGGCCTTAATGGCTCAGTGTTTTTCTTACAGACGTGGGCAATGCGGCGTGTTTGAAACCCATTACTGCCATTATGCTGAACACACAGCCTCGACATGCACGAGTCTAATGACTAGGTAGTGACTCCATCTGTCTCTCCACCTATTCTCAGGTATTGGCGTTTCTAGCACCTGCTAAATTGAAGTCTAGATGACCTTATAGGTTTAGGATGGAGGCAGACATACTTATGCGATTGAATTTGAAGTTTCGCTCCAAAATAAAGTTCCAGTTATGCATTGTAAACGTTGACAGTTATAGAAGAGTAGCATCTCCATCATATCGAAACTTTCCTGAGACATGTGCAGTTTCCCTTTAGTTTCCATTCCATTGTTTTGCAACCGAGAGTCGGGAAATGGTCTAAAATTGTCCAGAATTGGTCCTGGCTTTCTGGGCTTCAACAAAATGCCATTAATGGTTCGGTTTAATTAATGTTTGGCCCGTAAAATCAACTCATTATTCTTCTAGATGTCTGACCTAAGGCTTTCTGGAAGTGACGTTTCCAAGTGAGACGCCGCCGCTCACCTCACACGATTCTCTGCCGTGGTCTTGATTTTGGAGACCAAGAACAACAGAATATCTCATTCCAAACACCTTTAATATCCAAAAACTTACATCATTAAGATCTATGTTGGCGGCCTTTTTCTAGCTGAATGGCTGAGTTGGCGTCAAACCTTGCATTTGCTCTCATCCATCAAAACTATTAAAAAGCCATTTGTGCAATTAGTTGACGGTTAGTGTAGTTAAATGAAACAATTATTGTAAACTGCATGTGTTCATCTAAATCACATGACAAGAAAATGTCTAAATCGGTTGAAAAAAGCATACTGAACATTAATAGAGAGGTCTAATATGAGTTATTTGGGATTTTTAAATCACCTCATCCAACAAAAACACTTTAAAACCTCTACAATGTAAAAACCAAAGCATTATAGTATAATTCTTTATCTATCTATTTTCCTGTTGGAAAATATCCTGATACAGACTCTTGCTCAGAAGATGATAGATTGTCAGCATCTCTTTGAAACGACTGGAAATATTTAATCTCTGTGACAGCTACAATTACATATATTTCTATTTAGGGACAGCAAAGAACATTTGTATGCACAGGAAAGCTTTTCCACAGGAAGACACACGCATACACAAACTCCTTTAAATCAACCAGGGAAACCGCACTGAGTCACTGGGTTTTTCAAAGAACGCCTTCATTTGGTCATTTTCTTCTGTCGGTGGCCAAACTGCTGCTTTTGGTCACCTTTGGCCTAAAGTCCACACACACACACATACACCCTCTTTATTACATCATGATGGCAAATGCCAAAATCAAAGATGTTGCAACACACAAAAATTTTTGGAGGGAAGTTCAGAGATCGAATTCTTTTGCAACTCATCAACTGAAACTTCTGTATGGGATGCATGATGCAACCATAACGAAGGGGTTTTCTGAATGGTTATTAGAAAGCAGCTGTTGTTTTTATTGGTACGTTAGAACATTAAACTTTTAGCATCACTCACTGGACATTTAATTTCCAAACTGCCATGACACTCAACATAACAATCCTTTGCCATAATCATTATGGTTATTGGCTTAAAATCACCAGACATTTGACTTTGAAATTGCTACAAAACATGCAATAAGCAAAATATTATTATATTACAAGCTAATGTTTTCAACTGAGCTTGGGATGCAAAAGAGCTAATTCCCCTAAAAAGTTTGTTTACATCGCTAGCTAGTGTCTGAACAATAGTGAAAAAAAACAGTTAATGTTAAACACTGAAATATGAAACATTTCAAGATGAAAATGAGAATATGACTGAGTGAGACGAGTGTGTGTGTGTGTGTGTGAAGCAGCATGTATAATGCTGTAAGTGAGTGTTGGCCTGTGGTTGGGAAAAATATCAGAGCCATATTTGCCAAATAGAGCACTCTCACTCAACTACGTGGAGACGCCGCAGCTATAAATGGAAGATCAGGCCTGTGAGGCAGAGGAACCACGAGAGAATGAGAGAGGATGTCCCTCCACAATGGCAACAGATCACCCACACAAAATCTACATGAGATTGCGCACAATATCTAACAGTAAATGAACGCATTAAGCGAGGTGCATGTGCTGAAATTTATTAGGTATGGATGTTGCAGATCTATATAAATCTATGGCGCTTTCCGTGGGCCTGCAAAAAAGTTGCAGAGTAATGCTTTTTCTTTTAACAAACACGGATAAGTAATAACTACGCGTATGAAGTGACATAAGGTTTATTGAAATGCAAGTCTGTCTTTTTAAAGAGTCAATTCAAGTGCTCTTTATGTGATATATTTAGTTCCTTCTGTGAGCCGGGTACTAAAACAATGCAAAAAGCATGTGCTTGTCATTCTCAGCGAGTCACAGCACAACATACAGAAGTCGCAAACGCACATGCAACGCCAAAGCAAACATTAGGACTTTTTTTTTTTTTATAAAACTAGACATCATTTATTGTATCTTAAATATTGTATTAATGTATCTTAAATTCATCTTAAATTCAGAATGTTGATTGTATATATTCGTGCAATGAAAAATAAGTCAGAATTAATTTTAGCCATACAGCTAAAACCATCCAGAAATGCTTTTAAAATGATGTTTAGCCTCCCCAAGTTTCCTTGTAGTTGCAGCATGTGCTTCGATCGTCTTCTGCTGCGGTGTGACAGTAACCTCAGTGACATCTATACACATTCCCTCTCTCTCCTTCTCCCTATTTCTGTCCCTCTCTGTTACTCTTTCACCCTCTTCTCTCTCAGAGCATTTGGTATGACATATGAGATCAGGCCACTTTTACCCGACACACACACACACACACAAACACACACACACACAAAGACACTGTGATGGTCTGCCAGAGGTTATAACTCACCTCCGTGTTGTTCGGCCATCCCACGTCCTCCCAGTCAAACCCCCAGCAGTGGCGGTCGGGCCATCCGGGCCCCGGAGGAGGGGGCTGAGGCCCACGGAGAGGCCTCTCATAGCAGGCATGACTGAAGCATCTGCAGGGTCACGTTACAGCCAGGAACTCACGGCCCCCTGCATAGCCCTGTCATTTTTCCATCTCGGAGGCCCACGGTGATGACACCGTCCCTAAGCGCAGCACACAAAAGGGTCACAGGTCCAAAAGGTGAGAGGACGCTAATAAAGGGAGACTGCAAACGAAAGGGAAAGTTTTTCATAGAGAGACTGTTTCTTTTGTGTGTGAGAGCGAGAGACAGCAGGTGCAAGTTACACACACACACACACACACACACACACAGCTTTATTTTGTCGGGACAAACATCTTCACAACGTTGCATTTAGGTTGTTTTAAACGTATAAAACCAAAGCAAGATACAATGAGAAGTTGATTTGTAGAATATATTTTTGAATGAAGAAAAATATAGAAGTAACTGTCTTCTATTCGGACAGATTCATTATAAAGGCGAATAGATTTGATGCAGCCAAAATAAAACGTTTCGCGCTGTTTAGGCTTTGAAAACAAAACAAGTATTAAAAAATGCTTATCAGGTTCTGTTCTCGGAAGAACGCTGCTAAATTCTAATAATATATTGCACCATAGCCATACAGTGCTGCATATGATGCATGATAGCAAAATAAACAGGCTTATCAGCTTTAAACAGGGAGGAGAAAATGCTTACCGTATCTTTGTTATTGATGTCAAAGGTTGCGCATCTAATCAAACTCATTGTTTGGGCACATTGTCAGTTTGGTAAGTTACCCAGATGCCATCATGAACTTGCCATCATCCACAGTGTGTTTTGTGCTGCAAAGTATAAGGAAATGTGGAAAAATGAGGAAAACCAAAAAATCATAAGGCAAGCCTTCATATGTTCAGTCTTGCCAAAGGAAAGTAACCAACTCTGAGCAAAAATATTAGTAATTACAATTGCAATTTGATTTTGTTACATCATTTTCACGACATAAAACCCCTGTGTGTGTTTGCTGGGAAGCGTGTGATAAAGAGCGAGACAGGAACCTTCAGTAAAAGGGTGCCGGTGAAGTGTTGAGGTCAGGTCAGTATATGGGTCACATACTTTGAGCTGATTTATTACACTGTTGCAGTTCCGCTTTGATTCTGCTCATGCAAAGGTGAAGCAAACATCTGTATAGTGGCCACCTTCCTCTCTCTAGCGCGTGTTTTTATACAGATAGAGTTAAGGATAAATTGTCTCTAAAACTGAACTTCTGCATCCATCCTTTTTGATCTATTTTTAATGTGCTACATGATTATACCAACAAAGCAAAGTCTAATGAGATCTGTGTGTCTCCACTTGGAAGAAATCAGATACTCTGCGCTCTCGGCGCAGCTGATCGCATACCGGCCCGTTTCAAAGCGTCCAGATACAACCTGAACCCTGGCCGACCACCAAAAATGCTTTATAACCTTTATAAACATACAAGCACACACACAGACGCAGATTAAGGCCTGTCAGTCAGACCTCCAGCCACCGGGGCACAAATGTTTGTAGTTGTGGTATGACTCCGGAGACATGCACACAACGCGGCTGACCGGACGATCTTTCTCGCTGTTTCTAACGCACACACACACTGCTCTGTTTCAGTTGATATTTAATCTGGTCATTATACATCACCGGTGCTCTATTCTCCTATTTGATACTGTTAAAATAACATTTACTCACCCTCAGGCCATCAGAGATGAGTTTGTTTGTTCATCAGAACACGTTTGAAAAAAAACTGTAAAGAAAACTAGTATTAGATCACTTGCTCACCGACGGATCCTCTGCGGTGAATGGGTGCCGCCAAAATGAGAGTCCAAACAGCACCACCCGAGTCCATCAGTTAACATTTTGTGAAGCGAAACGCTGCATGATTGTGACAAACAGGTTATATGGATTATCATATCCATATTATCATGAATTATCAACTTATTAATAATGCTTCCTTCAATCTTCCGAAGCAGTGCTTGATCTGTGTATATTTCTCTCCTGATTCAGACAAGACCACTTTTTTTCAGAAAGCAGTATTATGGATCATCAGATTTCTGTTTTCAGAAAGTTAGAAAATCTTAATGAAGAATTGGTGTAGGTCATTTGTGAATTATTGTAATTGTCATCTGTTTGAACTCATTCTGACGGCACCCATTCACTGCAAAGGATCTATTGGAGAGCAAATGATGTAAAGCTTCTTTACTCACCTTTTGGTAAACGTTCAACAAGTTTTTTTTATTTTGGGTAAGTTGTTCTTTTAAAAAAAACATTTTTGATTCCATAGATCCTTTCAGAAAATAGGATGTTCAAGGTTCTGTATGCCAATAAAGAACATTTACAATAAAATTATTCAAGTTTCTGAAGTCATTCAATAATTCTGTGACAGAAAAAGCCCGATCACAGTCATCATTCACTTCCACCCAGCTTTTAAATCCACGTGTTCAAACCCGAGGTGATTCAAGCAGCATGAGGGTGAGTGCATGATGACAAAAAAAAGTTCATTTTGGGGTGAATAATCCCTTCAAGCACTTTAAGATGTCCTTCCTGCACTTCTTGCTCACTGTTGAATATTAACAAACTTATTTATTTATGAAAACATGTAGCAAACAGTATTTGTAAAGTTCATTTGGGGCCAAAAGTAAACGTAGAACACAGACCTGGACTTATAGTTTCTAAACCTTTAAATGCACTTTTATTTTGTATTATTTAAAAGAGAGATTTTATATAAAGAGGGTTTTTTTATATAAATCCCTATCCACACCCTACCAGTGTTATTCTATTGTCACCGAGGTACTATTATAGTTGTTATTAACATATAGAAATATTTAATTTTTTATATTTTCCATTTTATTTTCAGCTAATGTTTTGAAGTGCTGTCTATGTAGTCATTTTTTAACTCAATTTTAGTTTTTGTTGCTTTTTTACATCAAGCTAAACTAAATGAAAATAATAAATAACGTTAGATATTTTATTTCATTTAACATTTTCTTTCAAGTAATGCCATGATTGTGTGCATATTTTATACATTTTATAAACAGTTTTTTATAAAAAAATTTTTAAGAGGTTTAGCTCAACGCTGGACAAAAAACCATTTGTAGGTACACAAACACAAGCACTACAAAGTTCCTTTTATGAGGCATCACACTGTATATGGTGTGCTGTAAACATGCATACAGCTCTGTGTAGGAGTGTTGTGTATGTCTGATTTCAACCAGTATACATTAACATTCGACACACTTTACTTCAGCTGGCCATCCACTAAACGCATCAACACATTTCCCTCTGCATGCGGCCGAACAATATATAAATCAAAAAAATGTATCGCGGATGGTCTCTTTAGTGCATCTCGGCGACCACCCAAGCACAGACGCGACTCTGCACAAGTTCGTGCGTTTACACCTACGACTGGGAAGCGCTTTTGTCACTTCAGATAAGCTCCGATAAGCTGTATCGATTTCATGGAAACACCAGAGCTGCGGTGCTGTTAAGTGCCCATAAAAATATGAATCACGCTACCTGGAAACTTCAGGAAAACATGTCAAGACAGACCGGCTCTTTTGGTGAAAAAAGCAATAGGAAATAAATGTGAAAAAAGCGCAAGCCGCTTAAGGGCTAATCTATGTAATTAATAAAATATTATAAGCAATATGGTGCAGAAGGATTAGTGAGGAAAATCAGTTCACTTAGAGACAAACATGACCACAGATTTGTCCAGATGCACAAAAATAACGATATTTCTGCTTACGTGCACAGATAATCGCACGCATTATTTATTATTTATCATTAAAGCGCTTTCAATCATCTTTAAATGTAGGAACACCCAAACGCTGAAACGCTGGGATCAGCTCAGCCCTTAGGAAGAGACACTAATCACATGTCAATGATTTGAACGGCCTGGAATGAAGGATTAGATGGAATATGTGTGGAATGCCTTAAACTGGTCTCATAGCAACACTACAGACTAATCACTCACTAACACCCCGTCACACACATGAGAGGGAAATGAGACAATATGCCAGACAATAGCATGTGCTAAAGAGTGCTGTCAGCACACACACTGTCACTCAGAGGCAATAAAGCCAGGCCTAAGACTGATCCAAAAACAGACACAACTCAAAATGAGGAGAGAGAGAGAGAGATTTAATATTTAGCAGAACTTTTTCCTCTATTTTTTACCCTCTAAGTGATATTGCAGCCAAACATTTCATTATGAGTCACACAATAAGGGTGTACTTCATATATTTTAAACAGTTAAAGCCACGTTTAATGAAATTTAAGGTTGGTTAGAACCATTTTCGTTGTTTAATAACAGACAACCAATACTAAGCTGTCTCAGTGCTTATTTCATTAAATAGTCATTTCACAGACTCTCACGCACTTTTAGTGTAAACTGTGGCTGCCCTCAAAGTACAGAGCGTAGTGACATTACCATAATGTTAAAATTATGAAACTGAATGTTCACATAAAAAACTTTTTAAAAGGCGAACTGTGACTGCCCAGCTTACAGGAAATGCTATGGCAAGGTTATGAAGAAATATCCATCAACTAACGTTAAAATGCCCCTATTATTGGTTATAAAAGGTTCATATTTTGTTTTTGGCAGTCCCAAACAACAAGTGCGGTTTCATTTTGACATCAACATGAAACGGCTTGGGACTCGTTTCAATGATTGTGAGTCGACTATTTCTTTTGAGAGACAACTTTATGCACGGATTTCAAGCTTTGCAGGATGTTTTACACACTCATTTGAAGTTATCTAGTATTTAATTTCTTCTAAACATACTTATGGAACATCTGATCAAACATAATTTGTGTGCTGAGCGATGCCAATATCATTTCTGTAGTATATTTCAGAAAAAATGAGAACGCTGCAGCAGATGCATAATACTCCGCTCAGTTAGATTATGCATATAAATATGGAAATGAGAGTATTAACCCAAGGTTTATAAAGGCACAGACGTGAATATACATTGCGAACTCAAAAGTCCCAAAGATCCGGCAAGTATAAAGACAGACGCAAGAGAGCTTAAAGAAACTCAGTGTTTATTTGAAAGCCAATGAGAGAATGTGTCTCTGTGTGTTTGTGTGTGTGGACAACTGTGTGTTTAGTCTTGCAGAAGTTGATTGAGCGTGCGCTGCTTGTTTATACCGTTTCCAAAATGTGTGATCTAAGAAAAACTGCTTGTTTATCTTCAGCGTAAGAAAGACGTGCAAGGAGAGAGAAAGGAGAGAGGACAGACGCAGGGAAAAGAAGCACGGCTTGCTTAATGCTTATCCCCACACAGAAAAGGGAGCTTCTCTGCACACTGGTTATCATTTCACAGACATGTTTCAGGCCCACTTTGACCAAAATTCCCTCTCTTGTCTTCCCAAAAGCAAGACATCAGCTTAATGCACAACAATTATCTTCTTAAACAAAATTGGGAGACCGGAGGAGAAAGACGAACCCTCTTTCAAAACCCAGGGTAAACTGCAAACTGAAAAAGCTTACGTTGTGACTCATTGTTTGACTCATTCTATGATTCATTTAAGTAAGCAATGATATTTTTTTTTTTACAGTGGTTTATCCCCCAGAAGTGCTTTTTAATGTGGATTTAAACTGGATTCAAAATTGTGCGAAACAATGTATCATCTTCCGTTGGAATGTAACTTATATTAAAATAAATAACTATTTTATTAGATGTGTATTTCCATGCACGGCCTGCATGGATGGCAAATCTCTGAATGGGGTAAAAGAAATCTTGTCTTTTTATTGTTAATAAAATTAGTATCTGTTTTTAAAAATGGCTTCCAATCGATCTGTAGACAGCTATGCGTAACATGTTATTGAATATCAGATGTATACGTTTTGTAAAAGAAAATTTTAATCAATTTGATAAAGAATACATGTATAACCTAAACAATTTTGGCTAATAATTGTAAAATGGGGGTTGTGGGAAAAAACTTGGCTCCAAGACGGTAAATGCAAAACTAATCTGACAGATGTGGCACTTGCAAAACACTCAAGCCATAATTACACGGGGCTAATATGATTATACTGAATGTCAGATAGCAGATAAAGCCTGAGAAATATAGTATCATCATCACATTCGTCATTTTGATTATCTGTGATATTTAGTTTTTTGTTCTGCACCTACTGTATCTTCTACAGCTCAAACAGGGCTCTACTTCAGGAAATAAATCATGTTATTACCTTGTAATAAAAACACTTTGATTGTGTTTTATACAGTGTCACAGTGTTTTGACTAAAAGCTCATTTCTCACAGAAGGGATCCGAGTTCAAATTCAATACGTCATCGTGCCTTTTTACAAACGTTATTTAATCTGTTAGCAAACTTAAGTGAATTAGACGCAGGCTGTCAGGAAACAATCCAAACCATGCACATTTGACTCTGAACTACGAAAGCATTAATCCACAAAGCTTTCCATCATAAAGGAAATTTCAAACGGATAACTTAATCACTCCTGCGCTTTGAATCATTTTTCTCCAAGAATCATTTCCTTTATCTGAAACCCATGCCAGGAAAACGTCAACTCTAGCCATGATTTATGGGCCTGGTGACTTAATGGTGGTTAGTAGTATGTGTGAGCGAGCACGCACCTAATCTGATGCACAGGTGTGAGACGTGGACAGGTGAGTAATGATGCTATTGGACGCTTGCATGTTCCTGACAGAGAGCACGTCCCTGCTGTGGGGTGTGGACTGCGTCTGAGTTTTAAAGTCACGCCACACTGTTGGAAACAAGGGTAAATTCCAGTTTATTTTCAGCGACACGACAATTACACACGGCACCAATTTATGGCCACTTTCTAAACAATAAAATCAATCTCAAGAACTGTGAGACTCTGATTTGTACATCATAATGTATCTCTGCTCATTCTCCGCCATTTGTGCCTGGCATTTACGCGTGTATCCAAAATAAGTGGTTTGCAAAGCAACTGCAAAAATGATTTCAACCCCGCCACAGTAAGTGTAGAGTTCTTGTCATTTGAACTGACGGCTGATTAGTTATGGCAGAACAGGACAGTTAAGTGCATTTATAGTAAAACTGTATTACTTTATTTTATTAATGAAAGTTTTCTTGATGAGCAGTTACGTTTTCTACATTATCTCACAGTTCAGCGTTTTAAGGCTGAAAAATAAGTTGGGTGGGTGGGGTTTGGGGTTAATACACATAATTTAGTCAAAAACACAGATTTAAATCAGCTTGAGAATCAGCCAGTGTAAGGGAATTTATTCTTTACAAAGTGTGAGAAATGTACTTCTGGACTGTGTCACAAACAGCACAGGCTGAATAGAAAGTGAACGCAGAAACTAATTGTGCATGGGCTGTGCTTACTAAGTACATAGATATGCCTGATATTTGAATTGAAATTAAAGCAAGATTTTGGTGCAATTTGATTCTAATTAAACCCCCAAAATTAACAGCAATAAACGCTCAGTATTTTTATATTAAATGTGTAAATATGTATATAATATTTAAAATAAATATAATAAACAACTATTAACTGGTGACTTTAGCATGCATATTACTAGCATATTGGCTGGTTATTAGTACGCATACTATTTATTTAAGTTTTTATTTAATTATTTAAATAATTGGGAGTTTACTGAAGCAAAAGTCTTAGTTTGTAGCTAATAGCAAGAATTGATACTTCTGATTTTAAAAGTGAATTTGTTATATTGTTATAATTAATTAATAAATGCCGTAGAAATACTATACATTCTCAGTTCATGTCAACTAATGTAGTTAATCAGTGTTACCAAATCACATGACTTGTGCACTATCCAGTTTATTATATCAGTAACAAGTCAGGGGGACATGGTAACCTTTCCAAGATGAACCTCTTCCTTTCTGATTGGATGAAACGCATTCAAATCTGGGATTTAAACCTGCAACCTCTCGGTTCATGCCATTTAACTTCAAGTTAAACTGATGGGGTAAAGTTCACCGGTAGATCCAACTAAAATGACGGTTTACGGGGGAGACGTGAACCTGCCACCCCAAAATTCCTCCTCTAATCACAGCTTAAGTCACTTACAACATTCTTGCGGTATTTAAGCGTCCGAGGGGCCTGTGCAGGTAGGGGTAGGGGTCAGCAAGAGGATTATCTTATATTTCATAGGTAGTGTAAAGCTGCTGCTCTTAAGTGCTTCACGTGGTTATATTATGTCAAACATATCGGCTAATCTAGTACGAGTGGAGCAGCGCTCAGGCTAAAATCAGCTGTTTCAAAACAAACACTGCAAGCTGTTCCACAAACTGCTCTTAAACCTAAGCCTCATTAACACTGATCTACTGATGGCTGCCGTTCTGATGATCACATGGACCTGTCGGCTCAAGCTAGCGAGATGGATGGGAAATTTCTGGAATGGTAATGGTTAGCTGAACATTTATGTGTTTTATAGAGTTTAACAAACCAAAACATTCAGGATGTTCTCCGAAACTGAACTGAACCATGTGAAGGACATTCTGGACAAGAAAAATAAAATAGCAATAAAGGTTTTTAAGTGGAATCTGTAAGTGATGCAACTCCAGGCGACATCTAAAACAACTAATATAATAATATTGTCTTCAGGTCTAACAGTGATATGCATTTCTTGACTTAAGTGAACTTTCTAGTAACTATTCAGTTTTCCTGCGAATGCATTCATTAAATTACAGTGTGACCTGTTTTCTATTGAATATAGCTTCATCCGAAAGTAAAGAAATCTTGAGAAATGCCTGCAGAGCAGAATGTTAAACCTAACAACAGGAAACAGAAAACATTTAAAAATGGGACGTGGCAAATGCAATACTGTACAAAATCTATACAACGGGGATATTTTTTAAAATTGATTTTTTTGTGGACCTGTTTGAATTGAAAGTGCAGCTAAGGATATTGTGGATTAGATTCGATGTGACTGGACTTCAAGAAATAAGATGCAATATGTTTCTGAATGTCCATAACGCTTCTGTCGTCATGAGTTACTCCAAAAAGAACCTAAACGACAAATTCTATCTTGCAATTAATAAATACTACCCAGATAGGCAGCTATGCAATGTGTTTTCATGAAATCGTAACACATCAAGCGTTTTCAAATGAGGTTTTATAGAAAAAAGGCAATATAATTTGAAAATAAATATGCTGTACTACATTACACAGACACAAAAAAGATGTTAATATTCAACATATTTACATAGAGTAAATAAATAATGTAAAACTCCAATCAAATCAGACCATATCTGAGCATACTGTTTCAGCTTGTTAGATCTTATTATAGTAGAAGTAAATGGCGACGTGGGTTTGGCCTATATTTACATTTGGCTGCTATATTTGTTATTTAATACGTATGTCACACTGATGTTTCTCCAAAACATACTCGCACATGCACACGCACAAACATATGCACACGAAATCACATTTACACAGTTTGTTAAAGATCACACGGCACACACACGTCTGCAGCAAGGCGGCAAAGTCAAGGCAGTTGGCAACACGACTCACTGATCAGCATTAGGAATGTTTCTCTGTTCATCTACGGAAAAAATTAAACAGGACAAAAAGCTTTTTCTCCCCTCCAGACAGCCCGTGGAGGTCTGCAGACAATACAGGGCTTGAAGATCCATCTTAAAGTAACACTGCACATAAATAGGTCGAATTAAATACAAAGAGATAGAATACTGAAAAAAAAAATCATAAATTACTAAATTGCGTAGGGGAATAGATTTGGACTAAAATTCCGAAACTAGCTGAACGACAAGAAAAACCTAGCACGAAATCGTCGTCTCAAAACCCCAGCAGTGTGGAAGCATGGACTCTAACTACACAAAGTGGTTTCCAAACACGTCAAAGAATGAATATCCCTTTAAGGAGTGAATATGACCAGAAATCCTCTTGGGTTTGCCTCGTCAAGGTCAGAGCCCTGTTGCAAACATTTACCACAGTGGCCGGCGGGTTTCCATGGCGTGACATTCCAACGACAGAATCAGTTCAAAACGTCTCTAAAAACACACGCATTGTTCTCAGTATTGGCGTACTGGGAGGAATGATTCCACGGCGAGTAGTGGACGCCGGGCGCATCGTCGCAGTCCTCCAAACTTTTCGTTTGCGCTTTAGATTCACATGAAAACCTGCACAGCAGACCCAAATCCAGTGATGTGTTTCGTTGAGTGATTTCGAGTACGACTTTACGCACGCCAGCCGAGATCAGAAACGTTTACGCAGGTCTTTTTCCGAAAGACCCTTTAGCAGCAATTCTAATCCTGTGCTTTCAGTCTCTCGCTTAACGCGCACACATGAAAACCATGAAAATATACAGAGAGAACATTTCATTGACTGTTAACCCCCCACCTCCCCCGAAACCCCCTTCACTTCATTCGCTCGATATCTCCGGGACCGGAAAAAACGAGAGCAAAGTTCAAAGCTGAAAGTTCAAAGTGCTGTGAATTATTGTGAAATATTCCTTCATGTCAGAGTCCATACTCAAGTTCGGTTCACCTCCTTGGCTTGTCACATCTGGGAAAGAAAGTGGAAAAATCATACATGAAATCACCACAAATATTTACTCTAGACAGGAAGATTTAACCTGTTCAAAATATTATCTTTTATAGTTTCGGAAGAAATGCATCCAGCTCAATTCCTCATGAAATCTTATCTTTTCACTCTTTTCCGCACATAAACAACTAATATTAGGAGAAATCAAACAAAGCTGACATTTAAAGAAGCGTATGGAAAAGGGCAGCATGAACATTCTACCAAAAATCTCCATTTGTGACCCTGGACCATAAAATCAGACAAAAGGGTCCATTTGGGAGCTGAATAAATAAGCTTTCATTTGATGTATGGTTAGGATAGGACAATATTTGTTTACGATACAAATATTTGAAAATCTGGAATCTAAGGGTGCCAAAAAAACGAACAAAACATCAAAACAATCGCATTTAAAGTTGTATGGTAAGTTAAGTTTTGGCAATGCATATTACTAATCAAAAATGACCTTTTCATATATTTACAGTAGGAAATGTACAAAATATCTTTATGCAATATGATTTAATCAATAATTTTAATCAATACAATGTACTATTGGCTATTGCTACAAATATACCTGTGCTATGACTGTTTATGTGGTCCAGGGAGACATCTGTTCTACACCAGTGAGAATGTTGTATAGGTTTGGTAGGTGAATAAAGATTGAATTATTGCTTTACATGAAAGAGCAACACATCTTTTGTCAAGGGATATACATGACAATACAAAAACAGGAAGGCTGGTCTTGCACTAACATGTGTAGGTACACAAGAAAGTGTAGATTCACTAACACACCTGCAGGTCCTTTCGTTGAGTTCTAGTTGTCTGGACCTGCAGTCGGCTTCAGAGTGTTTACAGGAGCACTGACACGTCTCGGGGTCTTGAACAAACAACCTTCTTTTCCTTTCAGAGCACGCAGAACAGCAAGGCACACACTGACTACTGAAAAGAGACAGAAGGAGAGAAAAGGAAAAGGATTGGGGGAGATTACAGCTGACACATAGTCATGGCAAATATTATTGCAAATATTAACACTTTCACACAAACACACACACACGCAGGCACTCGGTAAGTCAAGCAGTACATTTTTTGGCACAACCCTCGTCTGGCACAACCGTTTTGCCCCTTCTGAGGGTCCGAGGGGGATTTGCAGAGCGTGAATAGCTGAAGTTAGGCAGGATGTGGCCATGCACCTGCAAGCTCAGTTGATGCAAAAAAATAATGACAACAACAATTTGTTTCAGTAAAAGCACACTGGAATAAAAGTCAGAGAGAGAGAGCGCAGTGCATGAAAATCCAGTGTTTCTGTTTATTGCTTTGAATCAGGGTCATCACGACACATGTACAGTACAAAACGCTAGACTCCAAGAGGAAGATTCACACATAGTTATGCCAACCGACCTGATTTGAAGCCAATATTTGTCTGAGGACAGGCTTATCTAAGCCACAGTCTAGCTACATTCAGCCTTGCTATTTACAGACTGCATGGATGTTTTTATTTTACCCACTTTTTAACTGAGAGAAATAGGATGATGTTTGCGAGTAGGTCACATAAGCATCTGAATGATGTTTTTAGCATTAAGTTAGTGCTCTGGCCACAGTAGGATTTTGCATCCAAATTTGACATCCGAATCTTCTCTGAGAATGTCAAAAATTCAGTGTGAATAGCTGTGGTGCAAAATGACTACTCTCATGCTTTGTCTAAACGAGCCTCAAATCTAATTAATTTTTTTTCGTATGTAAACCCAAACCCCAGCCCTCAGGAAAATACTGACCTCAAAAGCATCAGTCCCACAGGAGCAGATTGTCCCCATGTAAGCATTTCTTCGCCCTTTCGTTCTCATTGAAACACTTTTCATTTCCCAATTGCTGGGAGAAGCACCAAAGTAAACAGGCTGTTTGACTTTCGTAATGCTGTGCGGCAGAGCTCACTCAGCATGACAAGACCAAACTCACAGCGATGAATTAAAAAAACATCTCACACGATGTCAGAGAGGACACAGCCGATGCGAGGATGACGGTAAGTCCAAATACAATTGTGAGAACAAAAAAACATTCCAAAAACAGGAAGCAGCACAAACAAGTCTGTGATTTCAACACAAATACTGTAATAGATTAGTAGCAGATTAGTATGTCGGCTACCTCCTCACTGCCCACCTCCTCAAATCATAGAGCTTGATTTATTGGGTCCTGCGACACAACCTACAGAGCGCAACTGTAGGGTTCCAGGAATAGAAATCCCATTCATTTTCTCAGACCTTTGAGCTCAGAGAGCTGTTAAGCGACGGTGCGTTTTAATTTCTGAATTCCCATGTATCGCTGCACCACTCTCTGAAAACCAACCTTGAAAATGAGAACAAGTCTTCTCTAAAAGGTTGCCTCTGAGACCCCTGATTGGCTATTTCCATAAAGCACTGCTACTGATGAAACCCAAGGAGCTCCTATACCTACGAACAATGTGTATATTTGGTTATTCACCAATAAATAAATCTCATATAAGATGAATCATCTCTGCGTAATTTATTTTACGCTTGTATTCAATGACTTGTCAGACTTGTTAGTGTAGTGGTGCTGTTGTTTGGATTACATCATTCACAACGCTGCATGGGATGAACAGTTTATTCTATCATAGAAGACTACTTTTTTGCAAATATTTGCATTGCTCAAATCAAACATTGTAGTCCCGTGATTCATCTTGGTTTGGTTGTAGATTTAGTATTTAAAATGCTAAAGAAAATGAATGGGAAAGTAATTCTGACTCAAAGAGCGGGTGGCTGCTCTCTATTTGTTTGTATAGTTTTTACCAAAAATAATTGAACTAAACTTGTTAATGTCAGTGGTTATGAGCATCAGCATTAGTGAGTCAAGCTCTGTGAAAGCAGAGATCAGGCAAGGGGTTTCGTGGGATGGTCAGTTTTAATTAAATGGTGGAGGAGCTTATGGATTAATGGCAATTAACAATGTCCGATAGGAATGTACTGATTAAAGGAGGCATAAAATCTCCTCCCAAATTAATTTGACGACCAAGAGTGCCACACTCAGGTGCAGGTGAGAGGAGGCGAACGCAGAGGTGACATACAAATCCCGCTTTTTTTCACGGTTTTTCTTTCTCTTTCGCTTTTGGCCTTTGCCCTTCCGGGGTTTTCTGGAAAGGGAACATGACAAACAAAGAAGAACATCGAAAAAACAAAAACTGAATCGGAGTGCTTGCAAAAGATCATCCAACACAGTCAGACTGCAGTGAACGTAGAGCTAAAATGATCCAGATGGATCAGCAAACATGGCTCTTCTTATTCTTCTTATTATAAGTGCCTGACATCAGAGCAAATGCCGCTAGACGTCAATTAGAAATTAAAAGCCAGCCAGGCTCTGGGGAAATTCGCCAGTTCTTCAAAATTCTCTCACACGAAGACGGTTCAATAAATAAACAAGGCATTAAATCTTTAAAAGCTTCAGTAATGTTTGCAGGATTCCAAAACGAAGACAAACTCATACAATTCGAGCCAAAGCTCAACAACCACTGGCGAGTTTAAACTCTCACGCTTCGTTTTAAGGTGTCTTTGCTACGCATGTTACATGTGCTTGCCATTGTAATAACAATAAATTATACATAATTGCATACAAATAACACTAAACCAAAAACTAATCCATAGAGTAAGTACAATCTTACTCGGTACTTAAATGTGTAATTACACAGTAACAAGCACACCTTAAAGTAAAGTGTAAACTATCAAAAGGCATTTCATTATAATGATCAATCAGCAAATCAGCACACAGTATTGGCAACATACTTTCAGTTGGCCGAGGATCCTGGTGTATCACGTCAGACACGTCAGGCAGCAAGAATGTGAACTTTCCCCTATCTCACAATCGCAGTACAAACTGATGTACCGCAATCCGTATATGGTTATTTGCATTAGCTGATATGGGTTTTTCAATGCGTGATGAAAATAAATGGATTGCAAGATGTCCGATATAGATGCACTGAAGACAAAAAAATTACTCATTTAGGCGTCTCTTACAAACGTTACGAAGTTGGAGCTCTTTAAACAGAACTTCAAGACTGTACCGTTGACACGTCAGCCGGGTGATTATCTGCGATTACAGTCACTGTTTTCCGAGGTCAGATTCAATCATGTTAGAAGGCAGATGTCTTTGAACGCGCTGAAGAACAGCCTCTGTGCCAAGGGCCACTTGCTTACCAGAACCACAAAGCATTTCTACTTTCTAACCCCTTAGAGATAACCTCTGACCCGTAACACATCAGCCACAAGATCAACACCCTCTGTAATAACGTAAACTTTCAAACACTTCGGCCCGCGTTCCCTGGTGAGAGGGAGTCATCAGAGAGGGGGTTGACTGACCGCTGCGGTATCTCTGAGGAGTGGAAACGGCCTCGTAAACAAAAGCACAAAGCGCTGTCTTATCACCGGACGAAAAGACACTTCAGAGATGACAAATCCCTGTCTTACCTCAGTGAACCTTAGATCATAAAGCAGAGCTTAGAGATGAATGTAGGGCGAGGGCATTGAACTAGCGGGTGAAACTCGCACACCTGTTCTCTTCACACACCTGAGGGACTGAATTTACACCTAAGAAATCAACGTGCAATGACATGAAGACATCAAACAGGAAGTGAGATCAGATAGTGGCGTAAGGGTCAGAGAGTATCTCAGTTCATCTGCGGACCCCAGGTGAAAAAAAACCCTTCCATAATGTACATAAAATGCTCTATTTTCTAATTTTGCACTTAATATACTAAAAATGATTCAAATAAGATCAGATAAGTTATCAACTTAAAAAGCCTTTTTACATACTGTCCCTGTATTAAAAAATGTATTTATTCACCACTTGTAGTAGACTTGAGGGTACTAGTGTACGACAGATGGGTCCAAGTGTTAAAATAAAATACAATTTTTAAATACAGAGACAGTAGGTTGAGTGCACTTAGTTGATCTTACGTTTATCTTAAGCAGTACTAAAGAATCATAGTTAGTATATTAAGTAAAAAAAATTGTTCACAATAATAGAGCACTTTAAATACATTATAAAAGTGTACCTTTTTTTAACCTGGGGAGGCTGTCCTAAAAAAAACAGTAGCTGTGGTCCTTTGCTAGGATTGGGCAAAATGAAAAAATCTGTATATCCGTAAATAATCTATAATGCTATAGTAATAATTATAATCAGAATCACAGGTTAGGAGATATAAAGTGAATAACTTTTTCGCAACTGCAAGTTTGTTTTTTGCGTAATTCAGACATCTCGCATTTCAGACTTTTCTTTTCAGAACTGCAAGTTTATAAATCGCAATTCTGAATTTGTAAAGTTTGAACTAAACATTGCTAAATATATAAATACTAAAATAAACAAGACGTGTTTCCACAGTATTTTTCACCGAGTAAATACATAAATAATAAGGATAATATATATTAAACACTGAAAGAATTTATTGCATGTACTGAGTGATAAAGAAACTAGTCAAACTGTGTTAATGAAATCTTAGGTCTTAGTCTTAGGTCCACGGTTTCACAGCCTAAGCCAGGTTTATACCATAGTTCAGGACATTTAAGTCATTTTTATAAACATGCCTTAGAAAAAAAAAGCATTACTGGTGTACACCTTAAGACAAGGCAAAGGCACTGACGTGTTTTAAGATGAATCACTGCAAGTGTCTTTCAGCTGAAACAGGCTTAAGCCTTGTCTGTGAAACCGGCGGATAATGTTCTTACACTCAGGTGCACAAAATCAGTTTCAGAGCTGCTTAAGAAAACAAATAAGCTACATATTCTACAGAAATATCATGTATAACTTCAATATATATATATATATCACCCATTCCTAGTTCTTGCACAGCTTTAGTTTGTCAATTGTGCCGCTAATGTTTTTCGAGATCTAAATCACCTGTTCGCTCGTTTCAAAAACAATGAAGAGCTCCACTGTTCTCTCGCGATCTGATTTTATGGCTTTATGTAACACGAAAAGCATCAAAGGATCAGAAAGAAAAGGAAAACAGGAAAAAATACACCTGACTGGAGATAAGGGTGACTGAGATGAAGAAAGAGAGATTAGGAAAGAAGAATGAATGCATGAATGATGAAGGGAGAAATGACAAAACAGAGCCAGAGCTGAAGCATGCACACGCATACAACATCACCACGCCAGAACAACGGCACTTACTTTTCTCTTTTCTCCGGAATATCTTTTTTCACCCTGACAGAGCAACAAAAAAGTGAGACATTACCTCAGTGAACAAATGTGTTTGCGTGCACACAACAAACACGCTTGCAATAAGCTATAAAAAGGTCTGTTTGTATGTATGCGTGTTAAAATGAGGCTTCTTACCGACATTGGCATTCACTGTGTTCTGCAAAACTCATGAAAAAGTCAACCTGATTACGGAGCGGTTTCACTCTTTTAATCTACAAACAAAAAGCAACGACACATTAAAACAGACAAACAGGCAAGCTGCATTCAAACACTGCCTAAAAATTGCCCAGTCTTATTCAGGAGAAGCCTTGTTGGCTTGGACAGAAAGAGAGAGATAAATGGTTTGAGTGTGGGAGACAAAGTAGAGGAGTGTAGTGTTTCCAAAAAGTAGGCTTAACAAGATTCAGACGGATAGCGGAAGAAATAAAATGGAGAGAAAAAGGGAGCAACAGTGTGGAAATCAGGGGTCTCTGACCTCCAAGGTAATGTTGTACGTGACGATAGGGCTGCATTCCATCATCTCATCGTTGCAGCACCCAGCACAGCGGGTGAGAACCACACAGGACGGTATGAAGATGTGCTCTGTGTCATCAGGGTATTCCTGCTGAATTTCCACCAGCACTTCCCGAGGACGGCACAGAGACTTGTTATACACTTCCATGAATGGCACCACTGCAAGTTCAAAGAAAAAAAGGGAAATCAGTTGACAAATGTAGGCCAAGTTGCGCCACTGGGAGCGAGACGCTCTTTGCTCTTCTTCAAGGCCGACACTGTTTGGAAATCTGGTAGCACTTCTAGGAATTTGTGACTGAGATGGGTGTCCATATGAACCATGTGCATTCCTTGTGTTGCACTCGGCCTGCCTCAAAATACAGCACCCCAAAACACGGTAAAGTAACCTGTTCTGTACAGCCGCGTGTCTGTTTTTCAGCACGCCGGTTAATTTTAATAAAACGTCGCCTGGTTCTCTGGGTTTAGATTGAGCAATGAGAGGTTTGGCAATGCGTGCTTATTCCAAATTATCCCTTGGAGGTTTGCGTGTTGAGAAGTATTACAAACCACACTGGCTTGTGAGATTCTAATAAATACTACGAATTTATACAAAACCATGCAGTGACAGTTTGATTAAAGGCGCAGTAGTGCTTTCCTTAACCTGTCCACTAGGCGGCGCTGTACTCAGTCAATCTGTATGTGTCCAGTCTCTGGGTGACAGCACCCAGAAGAAACTCACCGTCATATGTCCTTCTGCCTTCCTCACTGGGTATGTAGGCACTCTGTGGTAAAAAAAAAAGAAGACATTTAAGTCAGAAATGTATAGTTAAACACTCTTCAGTTCTTCACTCTTCATATTCATTGGCAATTGTTCATCAAATGAGTCCCAACGGGTTTGACTAGTTATTAACCACTGCATTACCACAGGTTGAGGATGATGCAACAAATTACCTAAATTCATTTCAAAGCCAAAGTTCATTATAAAACTTTATGTTAAAAGAAATACTCTCTTTTTTTGCCTTTTTAAAATATAATGTATATAAAGTAAACCTATCAGTCTGAAACTCAGACTCGAGTTAACTTATGTTATGTTTAAAAAAAAAAAAAATCTGACATGTAAGCAGTTCACTTGAGACATGGCTTTGACTCCTAATGAGAGAATAAAGATAACAGATAAAAAGATGTCAATCATGTAAACAACATGAAACACAAACTGGGCTTTTTGAATATCTCTTATAAATATATTCAATCAACTGATTTGCTACATGGTTTCTGACGCTAACCTTAAGACTTGGACATGGCCTTGAAGTCTAGTCTCAAGTCAAAACTCGACTTGGACTCTGCATTAAAGACCTGTGAGCGTTTCACTTTCTGAGATTTCACAAAAGCTCCATGGAGAGACCATGTGCATTTCCCAGTGAGCCTTTTACTCACTTTAACAGACAGGCTTCTTGGGTTTCATGTCATTTTTGTTTGTGCATGTCTGAGAAACCACGTTAGTCAATCGCAGTTGATTCAACCTTCGCATCAAACTGCCCGATTTATTATTTGTTTTCACGCGTGTCCTCGAATATAAAATTTCGAGCTTCATCAAGGCCAAATCGTAACTTAAATGTCTGCTATCTCAACACTGTGAGAGCTCCAGAAGCCGGATATGTTTTTGGTACCCGGTCCGTCTGAAGCGCTACACTGTAGCTACGCCTTTAAAGCGTAATAATATCACTAAGGTGGCTATGATAGGGCCTTCACCAAAATCGACAACAAACTTATAAACAGTTGAATGGACTCGGACTGCCTATACAGTTGAATTCCCCCGGTTGTATCCTATGCACAAAGTTAAATGGCTCATTGTAGTGTGCTCCGATTTGCTTGTTGAAGTGATTTTGAATAGCTTGGCAATACATGGTCAGTGACCTCGCAAGGGGAAGCACAAGGACGTCCAATATAGTGGCGCAGACGCATTGCATTCAAAGTAACATTATTTACAATTCAACCAATACGCTCGGCTCGTTCTCTATACGTGCACAGGCGTGAAAAAAACTTACCTTGACAGCTGAAAAATACAGAAGCGTCACAAGAAATAACTGGAGCACGCGAACGGCAAAGTTCATGATTGAATTTATAAGGCGAATAAATCTTTTTAAAACCCTATCCGATGATAGGCGGACTTTAGCAAACGCATTGGTAAAGGTCTCGGAAAGCAAGTTAGACATGAGTAAAGGCTTCTTCACAAGGGGTCCGACCTATAGGGGCGACAAGAATCCCATGTTGGTCCCAAAACGCGCATGAAGACACCTGAGAGAGACGAAGAGCTCGAGATCCACGGCAAGTGTGTTATAGCGTCCCTCAGCTGTTGCCGATTATTTTCAGGATATCCAGAAATATGAGAATCCAGGACGCAGGTCCTCTCACATTGTTGAGAAGTAAATCAAAAATTTCTTCCAAGGCTATTACAATCCACATCACAAAAGTAATCCCATGCTTAGCCTGCCGCCAGTCTCCAAGTGCGTTGCGTTCATTGGGAATGGGACGCGGAACGGATCAGAAACTCACTCTCTGAAACAAATCTGAGTGTTGCCGACACTGTATACTGTTAGTGGAGCGCACGGTGACACCGGAGAGAACACAAAGGCGCTGAGAAGAGAATGCAAAATCCAGGCGCACTTCTAGCCCCTACGAATAAAGGCTGTTTTAATTCCGCTTCCTGTTGGATTTGTCGCCTTGATTCTCAAGTTCTCCCTCTTGCCGTTATGAATGATCACGGACGCCGCCGTTCTCCGGTTTTAACGAACAGTTTCAGCTGTCGGTCAGTTCAGCGAATGAAACTCACGCCATTGGACGAGTCACCGCGGTGGGCGTGGCCATAGTGGTGTCAGCGTGGACTTGGAGGTGCGTAGATTTCAACCAAATAATTGAAAGAGATTCTCTGGCATCAGTTATGCTTAGGTGCTCGATATAAAAGCGGTAATACGGCTACTTTTTAGTCACTCGAGACAAAATTAATATTCCTCGTCTCGCAAGTTTGCGTTGTGATTGGTCCGTCCCGGCAGTCATTGGTCAGATATTTTTGAATAATGACGGTTGTCCATGGCGACGCTATATAAATGACCAGCTCTGCGTATGTTCTAATAAAACAGTTTAACTCTACTTAAATTTATTTAGCTGGCATCTAGCCTAGATATACAGACAACAGTAGAGTAGAACATCATTACAGGATGACTGTACGTTATCTTTTATATATTCATTTGTACGCTTAACAGCAGTGGCCAAAAGTCAAAGAAAACCACTGAAAAAAATACCTTGCATTTTTAAATGCTACATTATGGGCTATATATATTTTGGGATATATAGTTTATTACATTTTAACATGTGGTGAATACATATTGTATATACATGTATAGGAATTAACCATAATAAGTAATAGCCGCTGCTGCGTAATGCTGGGATGTAGCTACGTGCAGAAGCGTAGCGGTCTACAGTATGTGCGTAATCCCGGTTGGAATATCATCCGCATCACATGATGGAAAGAGTGCTAGGTAGTGAGGGCGTGATCATGTGTGTGTGTGTGTGTGTGTGTGTGTGTGTGTGTGTCCATCACCACGTACAGGTGTGTGGGTGCGCGCACGCGCGAGCGTAAGAAAAGACCGACTCGCTCCGCGCGCGCGCTTAACATGTGAGCCGCGGTCAGCCCGGGACTCCACGGCACCGAGGATTTACAAGACCACATCCAGTTCCCATAGACACACGGATTCAGATGACAATAGGTACTTAACGATGAGTTAAAAGTGTCGTTTTCGCTTTATGGATTAAGGCATAGGCTGTATATATTCAGTACTTTTTTTTGCATCAATAGGGGAAGTTTTTTTTAAGCATGTGGCATTTTCACACGTAGGCATCTATAAATCGAGCAGGCTTAATTCTGAATAGATTTTCATGGATAAGTACTTTCGAACAAAATCCTTCTCATTACATAAATTCCCCATAAAAGCGTCTAATATGCTTATCTCCGTTTTTTTAAAAATATATATTTCCCTACCAATTTGTTTACTGTAAGTTGCATTGGCGCCATCTGCCTGTCACTACACGTAAAGGCCTGGTCCGTGTTGCCATGTCCACTTGTTTTATTAAAAGTCTCTTATAAATATGGACATAAACGAATTTGCATTTTTGGGGTTATACATCGCATATTTTGTTGGCTTTGGGTTTATACTACAATAAATCCAATCAACAAAGGTCAAGCAATTGTCCCTAAACTATAAACCACACATACATAGAATCACAAACAACTGGAGTAGGCTTATTTTTGTGAAACAAGTCGTTTATTTTAAGGGCTTTTTTGTCAGACTGGGTTGCTTGTTTTTTTGCACATATCTGGCAAAATCACTGATCGCGCAGAGACAGCCACTTGGAGTAAGATTACACAGATAATTTATGATGTGAAATACATTAGATAGACAGTCTGATTGCATATCTTAGTGATAGTCACCAATTAGCAAGTCTCAGCAGCTGCAAAAAAAGAGCGCTCACTCTCAGCACACACTCAGACAGACATGCTCCTCAGTAAGGGCTGTTTAGTCTGAGTGCTAGAGGAAACCTTGAGTGCAAGGTGAAAGAGTGGGAGGACGTTTCAGAGAAGAAAGAGAGGTGGATACACTCATATAAAACAGGAAAGAGTTGCGTAAAAGACCAGACAGAGAGCTGTACAGAATGAGTTAAAAAGCGAGGTGTTGATGTAGGAGGTAATGAGAAGAGAGGTTTGTTTTTTTTGAGTGTGTTTCGCGCGTCAGATTTTAATTGAAAAATAACAGCCAGATATGTGCTACACTGCCACCTGTCAGAAATACTGCAAACTCAGTAAAGACAAAATTAATGAAGTTTACACTCCTACTGCTGTTCCAGAAAGCTTCAGTACACAAACACTAACCCACAGACGGGAAGCCACCAAAAATGACCCACTTTCCTTCAATAGAGCACAAAAATGACCACTGACTTTTTCAACTGCTCTGGATTTAAAATATTTTCCAGGCACTAAAGATTAAATGTGCAATGTATCACAAGTAGTTCCCTGGTTCCGTCTAGTGCTCATCTCTTGATCTGCGCTTCACAAAGAGTCTCTTACACTTCACTATCACTCACTCAGGTATGGGCAGAGTCCTGAATGCATACACCACTCCCTACCACACACACACTCACTCACACAGGTCCATGTCAGAGGGGAATGAAATGGCTTATAGCCAGGCCCAGATTAGACTCAACCCTAAACGCCAGAACTGAGCTTCCAGTAAAAGCACAGCTCAGATATCCAGGGAGGGAAGTTAGGAAAATTTCTGCCATATTTGTCAAAAAAAAAATTCCATAGGCGTCAGGAGGAAGTTGCGGATTCAAACATGATTTTAGAGGTTGTAGGTGAATGCTGAGAAAACGTAAATCAGGTCTGCTTTACTTTGAAACTAATCAAAATGGTTAACGTTAAAATAATTTTCCAGGTTAAATAAAAGTTCAGCTCTGTTGACAGCATCTGTCATACGCTTGCTCCATAGACATTTATTGTAAGCCAACAACTGATATTCTGGTATAAGGCACTGAAGCTTAACTTTCATTTAACTTTAAAAAAGCATTTGGAAGTGCTGAAACCTGGATCTGGATCATCATGAAATCTGGGTATTTGGTTGCATCATTACTGGAGTTGGCATATTAACCTCATTTTTAATAAATGTCAGTCTTTCCCAGCATGATTAGTCACTCACCTTGCAAGTGCCAACCCAAAAAGATCATATTTGGATGATTTGAATGTGTTCATGTACAACACAAGGAGCTTCTTCACAATGAGCTTTAATGATCTTTACACACCCAGCACTAATCCTGCAGGAAGCTGAAGCTGTGGTAGAGGCTGCATTTCCTGTGAAAGATAAATATATAAACGTTGGTTTATATAAACAAGGTTTATTTAGAAAAGGCCAACTAGAATTTTAACAGCTTTAAGTTTAAGGTTTTACATTTTAAATCATTTTAAATCGAATATTTCGTTTTAATAGCTTTTAAAGCTAGAATGTTCAATACAGAAAAATAGATGTTTTAACATGAATGGATGCTTAAAACCAATGCAAATCCAGCTAAAAATAAGATAAAAAAAACGTAAATCCATCCTAAGCGGTTAGACTAGTCTTAGTTGGTTTAAGCTTGGCCCGGTAAGACCAGCTAAAATGTGTCCAAAACCACTTGAAAAGACAGCAAAACCAGTCAACCAGCTAATGTTGGTTTTAGCAGTTTTTTCAAGAGGGAGTTATTAAGTTTTGCTATTGTTACATTTAAGTAATTTTTATGAACATGTCTTAAAACAAAACAAAGGCAGTGACGTGTTTTAAGATCAGTCAGTGCAATTTTCTTCCAGGTGAAATGGCTCAGATTTACATTTTAGTTTAGGACTTGTTCTTGTCTGTGAAACTGGGGAAGAGTGACTAACTTTTGAACAGTCCGATCTCTAGGAGGAGATACTTGATTTTCTCAAGCCAATTTAATAATATGATATAATGCATTGTGCCTTCTTTTGCCGTTTAATTGCCCAAGGAGTGTAAAGTGTAAACATATGCATGTTCATTAATGTGTGACTGTGTACGTGCAAGTGAACAGCAACCTGCTTAGGATAGGGGTTTGTTCTATTTTAGTGTACAAATGCATTCTGAAAATGCAAATACAGGTCGGTGCAACAACATTAGAAAGCTGTCCTGACATGTTTTCTCAGCAGTTGAAACTCTTTAACTTAAAACATATACCTTGTATTTTCATGACCCCTGTGATACTTCTCCAGATGATATCTTTTTGGGGTTCTCCAGGAGAGGTTTGTCATACCAAAGGTTTCTCAAGCAAATAGTTAATAGATTGATTTAAGCCTTGTGGGAACAAGTTAAAAATATACACCTGCATTGAGACTCCTTTGATTTGTGACAACCACATAACAACACACACACACAAAAAACAACCACCAGCAATACTCTAGCATCATATGGGTAATTTTTTCATGATGAACCACATAATGGAAAAAAAAATTCAGGTGCTAATATTTAACTGTAAATAAGGATACGCAAAGCATGTTTCTTCACATAACCTTTTGCATTTGATGCTTCAAACAAGTCACAGCCGTCTTGTGAGGAGCATTACAAACCAACAGAGAAACCCCAGCATGTTAGCTCTCCTCAGCACTTCTGTGTTTGTCTGCGCTGACCAGTACATCCTGAAAAACCCTGACAGATTCTTGGACGCGACACAAAGCAGATGCATTCAGTCATTAAACTTCAACTGCCAATAAATCACTGCCATTTTGCTGGCAGAGCCAGCGACCCTCGACCCCTCCAGCTGTGGCAAGTGTGCAGCGGCAGTTTAGCGCACGTCTTCCCGACCCGACGCAACCTTTAAGAGCATAACCCTGTGCTGCACGTACATCAACACATTTCCCAGAAAGCTGGTAAAAACTCACACTCCCCTCATATTTAAGACATATTAATAGAAGAGGAATGAGCAGTCACACATGAATCACCTACTTACTGTAAATATCTGCGAAAAATGACTGTCCCAGAGTGTTTTCAGCCGTGGAATAACTGCAGTGCAACAGATCTGAAGTACAGGAGATTGGCATCGGGGGGACAACATAGTAGAGCATATTTCTGAAACTCGCCCGGTATTTAATACCAATCACGTGTAAACACATGACATATATCTTAGCTCTCTGTACAGCCTAGCATGTCAGAACCAGGTCATATGGCACTTGAAAGGATCTTTATGGATATAGCTGTTTGGAAAAAACTGGTAGGGGGTGGCAGCTGGGCCTTGATGTAAACCCTTCAAACTTGGATCACCTTTTACATTTCACATGGCGTTACGCAAGGAAGTTTTCAATCTGTAACTTTAACCAATCTGTTGGATACCATCAAAGGAGGTGAGTACCAATCACTCAAACCTCTGAGCACTATCACTCCATGAGGTGACGTTCTGCAGATGTTTCATTCCGGCTAATGAAAAAAGCTCCATGTGAGTCTTAAAAGTGTGCACATGTTTCTCTCCCTGTGTGTGGGATGGGACTACGTGTCTACTGGCAAGTCTTCATGAACAACGTGATGTATTTTATGGGAACTCTTATGTATTTTTGAGAAATTATGCCAAGTAACTCAAATTTAGAATTTCCAAAGTACTCTGGAAGAGACTATATGTCTTGATTTGGGTGGTTTGGTGTATGAGAGAGTGTCTGGGTGCAGATTACATGCTTTTATATTAAATGCTTTTACCAGTAACAGATATTTCCCAGGAAGGCAGAAGGCCATGAGAAACCCACTTTGTATATGCACAAGTAAAAAAATAAAAACAGACCATTACCAACAAACAAGTCAAGCACAGACCTGAACTCAAAACTCATGACACATTTGACAGACCTCCCAAAATCTCTATTAAAAGTGGATGCTTCCAATTACATTTGTGGTACTGTCCAGACAAGCTTAAATAAACCTCTCTCCAGTTCACATGTATTTGAATTGAGAGACAGATAAGAAAAAAAGTCTTGAAGATGAGATTCAGTTTTTTGGTGCCAGAAATGTAGCGCCAATCCAAATCACTGTATGGACCATGGATGGAAACAATAGACCATAGAAACCACATTTAAGATACGATTTGTATGTCATCTTACTTCTGGCAGACTGAACATACCCTGTTGTCTTCTAGAAGGTAGAGCTAGGAACCCCATACTGGCTTGGGTCATAGCTGATGGACAGTGTTAGATCTCATGATCGCTCTTCTGAAAAAGGCTCTGTTCCAGCGACAGGATTCAAGGCTGGGCTGACATGTCAAATGCCTGACTGATCAGCAAAACATGATGCTTCC
Organism: Puntigrus tetrazona; assembly: GCF_018831695.1. Taxonomy (NCBI): domain Eukaryota; kingdom Metazoa; phylum Chordata; class Actinopteri; order Cypriniformes; family Cyprinidae; genus Puntigrus; species Puntigrus tetrazona. Next base: position 1,868,250 of record NC_056702.1, read on the forward strand.
TAAAATCCTTATTCTTCTGTGCTTGACCGCACAAGGGTGTTATGTCTATAACCTTTGACTTCTGACGTTGCGGCCAAGGTACCTTGAAGAAATAGTAACAGATAAATACTAACACAGACATGAGGAAGGAGAGAGTAAGAGAGTATTGCATATGAATGATGGACAGACAGATATTAGACATGTTATAAGCTCCAAAGGAACTTTAGCAGTACTACTAAAATTAATGTTAAAGGATGTGGCTCACATCCTGGCTACAATGACAATTTTTCCTGTGGAAAACTGCATGTCTGGTTACTCCATTATGTGTCGCAGTCACACCATTATACAAGCATTTTTCCAGCCTTTCAACCAAAAATACAATTTCTGTCATTGTGTACTCATCTTCATGTTTTTGTAAATATGTGTAAGGAAATGTACTGGAGAATGTTCACAGTGCTCTTCTTTTCCAGGACAGGAAAGTATATAGTTGAGGGGCTATCAAGCTCCAAGCCAAGGTTACTTACAGTGGTGTAATCAAATCTGGAATCACACATCTTTACATCTTATGACTTTAGAAGACATGGCACACTAATTCATCCTCCATAGTTTGATTGACAGGTGATCTGATCAGACAAAATAAACCGGACAGGAGAGTAGATTAACATCAGTGGACTTCAAACTTGCATGTACAAATCTACATCCTATCGCTGTTGAAACAAGGCACTTTCTGGTGTTCATTCATGTTTATTAAGATGTGTTTATTTTGCACAATATAACTAATAAAGAAGAAAACACGATTGCCTCATATGCAGCTAAGGCGTTATATTGATTTGTCACAATATATCAAAGAGCATTTTTTGTTTGTCTGTTTTGGTTTTTTTTTAATATTTGAAAGCTGACACCAAAAATTGTCTCCACGATATATTTTTCACTGTGTGAGAACATGATGCGTGCCCTGAAAGTGTCATTTGCTTATCAGAAATAGCATAGGTTAAGAGCAATGTGATCTCCTTTTGCTTTTCACTTAATAAAGGTCATACAGGTTTGGAAAGAAATTAGGGTTAGTAAAAGATCGTCCCATTTGAATTGGGAAAACAATTCCATTAAAACGTTCTGCTTAAGTTCTCTATCAAAACTTATTTTCCAAGTTTTGGATTTTTCTTTTCATTCTGGCACTAAGGAAAAGGCATTCTTTAACATAAAGACTTGGCAAGGAAAGGATCATTATTATTCTTGTAAAAAAATATTCTTTTGTAAAAAGTGACATGGTCAAACTGCAGAAAACATATGTGGTTGCCAATAGTATTTATAACATTCGGTTGAAAGGATTAGTGTGTGTGTGTGAGAGAGAGTGAGACTATTTTAGAAAGTGATGTTTAAGGAAGTTTCTTTTAGGAATCTGTTTGTGTGATTATTTGAGTGGGTTTTGTGGAATTTCTTTGCCTAAAGCCTAAAAGATCAACAAGACATGGACGGTTTGATGGGGAAGGAGGGACTTTGAAGTGTTTTCATGTGTGAAGGTTTTTGATTTTATAGACATATATTTGTGTTTCATTGCAGGGGTGTGTGAGAGAGAAAGGCCCTTACTTCACAGTGTGTATCACATTTCAGGGGCCAATTTCCCCTCCGTGTGTGTGTACAGTGCAGCGCTTCTGTCTCCACAGCACCAGAGCGGCAGTGAAAGCGAAGACCTCCTGGGGCAAATCCTCCGCTATAATGACAGATCTTTTTACGAGGTGAAACTTCGTGCTAGGTGGCCCGTCATCGCACTGATGGGTTTCTCGTCTTTCTCATCCAAGAGCTCACAGCCAGAGCTCACAAATCTTAAGCTGACTCAAACCAGCCAAATTCAAGTTTACTCATAACATACAGCCAATCAGTCTTCCGTGGAGGACAGCGCAGATGTTTAATGATTCAAGACTTGAGGAAAGGTATAAAAAGCTGTGAAGTGTGACTTCTCAGACAAACACTTTAAAACAAACAGTTTTATAGAAACAGATCACAGACAAAGACTAGTAGAGAATGAAGAGGCTATTAAACATGGATGTTTTGTGATGGTCTGGCCTTCCTCTAGAAAAATATTTTTGAAGCAGAATCACCATGTACGCAGAAATCAAGCAGAAGATCAGGGTTAAACCAGCTCTGTGTGTATTAGCGCATGCTGGGATGGAGGCCAAAAAAAGCACTCTTACTTTCTCAGTTGCCATTTTAACAATTACAGTACTCCAGAGTAGTCTGAGAAACATGGCTGTTATGATATCCAGAAACACCATTACTTCAGTAATGAATGAAAGACTATGATGAGTTGGTTAATTCCCTATTCTGCATGATATATGTACGTTTATCGCCTTTACCTTTGGGATCTGTACAAGTTTTACTGAAAAAGATCTGTCTTAACTCAAATTATCCCTGGGTCTGTATTTCACCATTTGAAAAGCCTCTTTATGGCATCTCTCAATCATGTTTCTGCCTTTCGTCGTTAGACTCAACTTACGGTATGATCTTAGGGACTGTTCACTCAGAACAATTTTTTTCATTCTAATACACTACTTTTACATTGTATTTCTATGTAAATGCATGCTAGATGGACTCGTATGGCCGTTGGGCTTCGGCCATTTGCACCACTGTTTTAAGATTCTGTGTAAGGTAAAACAAAAATTTGATTTTTACACACAACGCCACTAATCAATATCAGTTATATTCTGTCTATACTTCAACCCATTCAAACATATTGACAGTGCAGAGCTGTTAGGACTATTGAGAGCTCCATGAACCACATGACCCCACGGCTGTGAGATCAAAGCGTGTCTCTGATTCTCAACAGCTCTGGTTTACAGTAGCAAGTTGGCATGGCAGCTGTTTTACTTGACGGCAACATGGCAGAGGAAGCATTCTGTGCTGCACTTTTTAAAAAACCATTCTAGAGCGCTGCATCTCATGTTTTAGATGCAAAGACACGTTCTGTGTGACCCTGAGGTGTCCCTACCCTTTCTGATAGACTTGAAGGGACGTCAGCAAACATCCCACTTTCCTCATTATCTGCCACCCAAGTAAAAGAGTCGAACCGAAGAAGTACACGCTGCACCTCTGAAAAAAAGCAAATGTTCCAGAAATAAAAATTCTGGTATTATAAATCAAACTCATGTCCTTCCAAACCAGTATTACGTTCGTTCTTTCTTGGAAAACAAAAAGAAAAGTGTTTTCTGAAACCATACAATCATTTTGTGTGAGGAACATGACGAAATTAAAAACATGCAACAGTAGTTTTGACGTCAGTGACTCTTAATGCAATAGCCTCTCATCTTTAGTATTCTTCACTAGTTCTCTTTTTGTGTTCCAATAAAGTCAAAGGCAATATGGGAATGAAATGACATGGGAGTGAGTAAATGACCATTTTTTTTGACATTTAAGATAGAGACTGTACAGAGGTTATGGTCATTGGGCTGTCTTTGTTATACTACAGAGATTCATTTTTGTAGAAGTATTTTTTGACAGTTTGATCTAAGTGAACAACTGACCATTCAGGATGTGGAAGCTGTGTGGGAGAAATTCATGCGGTCAGAATGGAGATTGCTCAACTTAAGGGCCTTGAATAATCCACAATACCAAGCACTTGCAGAGTTAAAGTTCAGAACAGCTCTACAACATGAGGTTATCTGAGTTGCTATTCTTGCTGTATTTGGAATGAAAGTGAAATCAAGACCCTAATTCATTATGAATCTCTAATCTGCTGTAAACGAACTGTCAGTCGATTGTCTTGGTGATAGTAACTGACCGACAGAAGCAACCAAAGAAACTCTTCAGTGGGAAACCACCCGCTTTGGCAGGAACAGCGAAGAGCTCATCCTGCTTTTGACACTGAAATCAGAGAATCCTCTGGAGACACTGATCAAGAATCAGATTTCTCTGACTCGCATCTGATCTACAAGCTAAAAGCTAAAATTTATCACAAGAATGAATTCTGATTAGATGGGAAATGTAACCGCAGAGGTTATGCCTCCACAAAAAGACAAACGAATGTGGTCGGTGACGGATACTTCTCTTAGTCTGCTTTTAATCTTTGTTCTGTGGGACGTCCTGGTCTGTGTGTGTTTTGTGTGGGAAGACAAATGAGAATGAGGTGAAAGCTGTCATTGAGAACTTGTAATCAAAGAGAGAGAGCTGGAGAGAGTCCAGGATTGGGAGTCAGATACAGTATACCACAGAACGCTGCATCAATGCTTTCATTTAAGTCACTATTTGACTCTCTTCTTCTCAAAGTCTGCCTCTTTCTAAATCGAATGCTTCTTTGCCTCCAGCCTTGTCTCATAATTGCTCTTTTTCCAGTCTGTGTTCTTTTCATCTTTCTATTAGACTTATAGAAGAAATTCATAAAGGAAACAAGAAACAGAAAATCGTTTACAAACAACAAAAGTATAAGAATGTTAAATGAATGTGGACGCAGAGGTCAGATCATTTGATTCACTAAAGAATTTGACTGGAATTTGACATATTTAAATCTCCAGCTTTGATCACAGACTTCAGTTTCTTGGCATGGTTGAGTTTTCTTTGGAAATGCTAGAGGAGACACGTGAGACTCCTCAGGAGAAAAATCAAAGCAGGAGATTTAGGAAAATGTCTCCATTTAATCTCATCACCGTGAACAATTGAGATACAAGGAATTTTATATATCTGACGCTTTAGGCCGCTGCTGAGATCATGGTTGTCAGGCGGTTAGCCAAAGAAGTGAGTCGTGACCGCAAACAAGCCACCACATGCACACAAACACACAAAAACAGACCTCCATCAACAACCTGCTCTGTATGCTTGAAATAACAGAGCAGTGTGAAAAACCTCAAACTTCCCTTTTGGGCATATCTTTCATTCAGGTCAGGATAAAAAAAAAATGAAAAGATGATTTTGACATCAACGTGAAATGGCTTGGCATTTGTTTTTAAAACGACTTGTTTCAATGTTTCAGAGTCAGCTTCTTCTTTTGAGAGACAGAAACTTTATACACAGTGCACTTTCAGATTTAAAACTTTTCAGCTCACTTTGAGCTGTGTTACATACTGCATGGAAGCTCATTTTCAAAAATTCATAATAGGAGCGCTTTATCAGATGTATCACCATGTCGATGATATTCTGAAGCTCCAGGCATATTAAAGCCTACGGACCTTTCCCCACATTTTTCTTAGTTTGAACATTTTAACAATCTAAATAACCAAAAATGGTTATTCTATGGCATCACTACAAAAACCCGGTTTTGGAACCTTTATTTTTAATAGTATAGGTGACTTATCTTTATATTGACTTGTGGGACACAGACCTTCCTGCCCATTTTCTTGCACTATGTGAATAAAAGGAAGACACAAGAGCTCTTGTGAATGGGCACATTCTTGCTCCCAGAGACACTTTACAAGTTATGAATGGCACAGAGCAGACAGAGCGATGGTTAATAGGCAGAATGCCAGAGTTGGGGAAAAAACCTGGAAAGAGTGCGTGTGGGATGAGATGAACTCCGTCGCTACTGAACCTGACTTTCTCACACTCTCACCCAAACACAGCTGACTGCACTAATCCAAAGAATATAACAAGGGTTCAAAGAGTTTAGATAAGATGAAGAGACAAGCAGACAGACAAGAGAAAGAGCATCAAGGTCAAAGAGTCCTTAAAAAAAAGGATTAACAAAAAGCAGTGGCAAGGTGAAAGGGTGCAATTATATAACATGATAGGTAATCTGCTAATTTTCTTAGGTTTTCTTGTTAACCCTTTCCCTGCTACTGATGGAAATTTTACATTTGTGTTTTTGTGCAAATGCATATACAATAGAATAACACAATCAAGGATTAAACAGCATGTAAATGAAATGTTACAGAGTGAAATGTCAACCCAGGAAGTGGTTTAGGAATTCTGTACTTGATCATCACTCTAAACTCTGCTTTTTGTTCAAAAAAGAACAAATATTTTTAATTATATTTTTAATTAAACAAAATGGGGGGGTGGTGAGTTAGCTATTAAACTGAACCTTTTGTCAAAACAATCATAAACCATATGCAAAGTGTGAAATAAGCCATAACAATGCCTCATTTATCACAATTTAGACTGTAATTGACGTAACAACAACAACAAACAGCCCAAAACAATCCCAGCATATGTTCAGTTCAGTCTTAGTCAGACGGCGTGTCCACAGGTCATGTGTGCTCCGGCCTGAAACTACTGCACTTGTAGGACTGCAGAACCTTATCAGCGCTGGCTGTCTCGTTGCCCGGGGTGACAGGTGGGCCCTGGTTCTGGGTCAGAAGCCCATTAGCAAATGAAAGCTGTTGTAAGCAGTGCAGACACTCTTCGCTGCTCTGATTTGTGTGTTTGCATTAGGGTTAACTGACATCAAAGCACATTTGTGTGAATGCAGTAAAACTGCAAGGGTAGTGAAATCAAACAAGTTCTTAATACAAAGTTTTTATTTGTAATCTTTCATCAAAGTAATTTATTACAAATATTTACAATTTTATCTTTATTTTCATCCACTATTTAATTTAGATATTTTGGGATATTTGGCTTTTCATAACGTAGTTTTAGACTGTTTAGAAGTGTTTATTTTATTTTACTTTTTATTAAAAAAAGTTAGTTCCATTCCTGGATTCTGATTGGTCAGCAGCTGTGTTTCATTTATTATATAGCACGTCCATGACCGCTTCACTCATTTATTTGATTTTACTGCTAAAACATGGCAGAAATGTATTTATTTCAGCATGCATTTATTTTTTTATGCTATGTATAAAAAGAGAGATCCAAATTTCCCTCTTTAAAACCATTTCACTATAATAGGTCAATAAAACAACAGTTTAAATACTTGGAAATGCATGCAAATCAGAGCATGTTTAATTAAATTCATAATTTACATATACAAACATAACTTTTCAAACAATTTTATCAACTGTGAAAGCATGGTGATGTCTATAAATTTACCCCATTCACCTGGGATGTCATGCTTTGAGCAATTTTCCTCCACAAGAAGCGTAAAGCAACCTAATCGCGCTTCACTGTAAACTGAAACGTAGAATGCTACGATAAAGACGTGATCGCAGATAAATATCGACAGCACTTGAAACTAGTGCAAAAATAACTCTAGCATGATGACTCTCTCCATCACACAACGTTTGTGTTGTTAAGGAGCGGTGTGAGGGTAAAAGGAGCCGTGTGTGAGTATCGACGGGTGAGTGCTGGTGACCCCTGTCTAAATCACCGGGTTAAGCAGGCGGAGGGGAAATGGGCCCGTCCAGTCATTTAATGTAATTATAGACATAAAACCAAACACACACACACACACTACAGCCACAGGCACATCGCATGGTTTTTCCCACTCTATCTTGGTATATCTTATACCTCATTGGCTTGCTTTTATCATGGCGTGTCATAGTTTGTCATACTGTGCTCGTGCTGGTCTAAACCGGTAGTGTTTCCTGCATGTCCTTATATTCCCTTGAGGTTTGATTAAGTACGTCTCGTTATCTGCTGCATCTACTACACCAGCACAAAGCCAATCTTGTGTGAGCTAAACTGTAGTATGATATGCAGCTATATGGGCTGATAAAATAAACAGATTGACTTGCTTGTGTGATAACTGGTCTCTTGGTATAATACTCAAATAAGGCTGGGAATAAACTTGGATCTGTGCTAAAAAAAGTGGGAAACCGATTCACGCCAGATCATGCGTGTTTGGAAACAGGAAATTGCACCCCATCATCTCCTTTCTTTTTTCCACTACAGTCTTATTGTAAGTGCTTTATCTGCAAACACAAAAGAAAAACACGAGTACAGACTGTGTGGGAACTTTTAAATCCGCCGCTGTCTTTGTAAGCACAGATTGCTCCTGATTTAGTGGCCATCTTCAACCCATCCCTCTCGGTCTCTTTTTCTGTTTGTCTCCCTTTCTCTGTGTCTCTTTTTCTGCTTGTTTGTCTTTTCCTCCCCAGCGTTTGACCTTCGCCATCCTCTCCATCCGTTCCGGCCTTGACCTTTTCTCCCCCACAAAGCTCCTGCATCCCCCCTCCATGGCGTCAGACTCCACTGACCTGCAGTTAATGTACGGCACTTAAAAAGTTCATTAACTTTAGACACCCTCATCACTCTTATTTCCCCTCTCTTTCTCTCACGTTCTATCTATCTTACTTGAGGTCATCTCTATGGAAACTCTACGGTGAATCTGCAAACATGCCATATTTCACCTTAAAAATCAAAGCAAAAAGCAAAGAATGTATGAAAATCTTGCATATGTTCTTGCATTATGACTTTTTTTTCTTTTTCTTAAGCGGTTCATAAGAATAATAAAGAGCCAATGTTCTAGGGATATGCATGATAATTAATACCCAACTAGTTAATAGTGAGAATTGGTGCTTAAAGCAAAGTGTTTACATTTTTAGTCTAATATAATTATATTTTATAGGATGTGAAACAGGTTATTATGTTTTATGCATAATTTCTCATAGAAAATCTAGAGTCATCTGTATCTGTGTCAATGTGACACAATCCAATGCAAAAAAGAGAGAGAGTATTGGTCAGTAATTAGAGGGGAGATAGCGTATAAAATTGATTTATACTTCTTTTATGACTTCTTTTTACTTGAGAACAGAAATCCACCATCATCAGCAACTCTTTCTCTCTTGCCAAGTCATTTGTTTTCCTGTCCATTCCTCCCTTTCTTTTTCCTTTTTGTCATTCTTTTTTTGTCTTTCTGCCCTTCCTTTTTCCTTGGTTTCTCAAATATAGCTCAGACTGGTTTCTTTACTTGTTTGCGCAAGTTTTAAATATAAAGAGTCAAATAGGCAAAAAACGACAAAGGTACAAAACAACATACCGGACAAGACCAGTCATTGCAGATTGTATTTTAGGGTTCAAAATTAAATAATGGCGATAGAAAAAAAGAGAAGCAGTGCACAGCCTGTGTTTGTTCTCCTAAACAGACAGCAGAAATGTCACAGGTTCATTCACTAGACTGAGACTGCACTATAATTACCACTAACACTCGTTAATCAATCATTGAAGTGCTCAAGGGAAAACCACAGCAGTAAAGCTAAAATAAAAAGACACGTATAGACACTTGGCGCTTTCAAGTTCAACAATGTAACCAGTTTTGGATGCATATATCTTTCAGTCAACAGCAACACCACAACATTTAGTCAACTTTAACATTTAGTAGTTGCATTTATTAATACCCAATAAAACATAATATTGAACATGAATATTAGTTTTTTTATCTTTCATTGTACTTTGTGCATTAATCTCAGTAATGGACACTCAACCTGAGTCTGAAAGAAGCATGTAACATGATCAGCATAACAGGCACAAAGCAGGCCCAAAGATAAACATAAACGTGCAGAAACATGCAATAATAGTGAATAAAACACTGTAATTACTATTTTTATCAATTACCTTCAGTATTTATCAAATTCAATACATTTATTTTTCGCAGAGCTCATGGTAAGTAATGTTCGTTTATTATGGATTATGATGACATTTGACATTAGCCTGCATTGCAATGATTAACCAAAATAGCTCATTCTGTACATTGAACCATATTACCATATCCATACTGTATAGTTACAAAAACAAACTTCAACTCTTCTCCATCCAATTTAACATCCCATGCAGCGCTGGGGCGATAAAGAGTCAGTCAGAGGTGACCACCCATCCCAGCTACACGTCCGTCACAACCCAAACATTCATTTCCTCCATAGCAGGGGGCTTATGGGACACTTTCTCTCTGATCTTCTGAGATTCTGACCTCTCTTATTTCACGTCCTCTGTCCACTTTCACATCTCCATCTCTTTTTAAGACTAGCTGCTGAGTTTTAGGGAATATATTCACCCACAGAGCATATTAAGAGATTTGCATCCCAGCAACCGTGAAGAGCTGTAAATACTGAGCGGGTCACGACCTCCCTTTTCTTTCTTCCCTCTCCAAACATTTACTTTTCCAGTCTATATGTTTGTAAAGACCCTTTTTTTGTGCTGGTATTCCTTTTTCGTTTCTGCTTATTTTTTGTTGTCTAATCGTCAGTGCAATGCTCTGTCTGTGGTCCGTGTACACAGCGGCCAACGGATTTTCATTTTAAAATTAGAAAACCAAAATCAGGAATCGAGCGTTCACTTTATAATTACAGGTTTTTCTTACCAAAACCACAGAATACATTAGGAATAGCAATGCCAAAAGATTAATACAATTATTGTAAGACAAATTTGCACCCGCTTAAAAAAAGTGTGAAATTCGCCATCTTTGCCATTCTCTACCAAGTGAGAGCGGGAAATTGTGTAATTAGTAATAAGTTTTTAATTAATATTAAGTAGGTCTCTTAATTGATGTTCACTTGGACTTTTTTCCTAAGCAAGGGAAATAATAGGCTACTGTCAATTATATGATGGAACCAAAAGTATGGTTAAAAATGTATATTTTTAATTTTATAAATTTATAAATTGTATAAATTTTATAATAACAACAAAATGTCATGCCATCGCTTTGAAAGATGTGCTGCTTTAGCGTGTCTCAGTCACCTTGAGCATCTTTCTGGTGCACACACAGCAAATAAAAATGCAATGAGAGGCATGGGTAAAGTGATTCATGAATTATGATGGGAGATGGTGTTTATAGAGGTTCAGTCAAGACACTGATGTCTAAGCTATATGATTATCTTATTCATGGCTCCGCTCTGTGGCGATGTTGTGTGAAAGTCCTGGAAATGTATTTTACCACTATTCAACTAATTCAATCCCAATCGATAGATGATCATGTGACAGCAAGGATTGTTGTACAAATGGTAAAACAGCTGGACTGCAGCAAATCTGTCAGCACCGGCACTAAAATAATACAAAAATACCTCGACAAGAAAAAAAGTAGATATATGGTTTCCTTTCCTTTCCTTTCTTAAGCTAAATAAAACATACATGACAAATTACTAGGAAAGTCGATAAATATATAGTATAATCACACTTAAAGCAATTTCCAACTCAAATCAAAGCTGACTAATTAGTTGACTATCTAATTAAGGCCAGACTGTGTTGTATCAGCTCCTGGATCGCTGAGATCGCTGGAAAGGAGCCAATTTAGGTTGATTTGTGGTCATAATGAGTTTGGAATAATTACTTTAATCTGTTGTGACTGATGATTTTATGCTGGTAAATGAAAAAGGTCTCCCTTTACTCACACACTATTCATTAAACCACAACTCTGAAATATTATTGCTAAAAGAGTCAAATGAAAAACAACTGTAGCCAAACCATGCTTCACAAGTTCAGCAGAAGTTACGATAAGACCTCTGATAAAGGAACTCTAAATCAAGAAGTTGTCATGCAGAGATTCCCTCCATCTGCAGCGATGATGCAGATTTCACACTTACAACATTAGCTCTTCTCCTAAATGACGAAACACTGTGTCATCCCACTGACAAAGTACGTGCAGAATATCAGTCAAGCAAACATGTCTCATAGGAAAGCTAGTAGTACTGGGGTGAAGAGTTTTATCTAAAATTTTGGAAGTCTATTATGCAACCTGGAAATCAGATTAAAATATCTGCAGATACAGTATTGACACTTTTTTGGCTTTTTAAAGTATTTTCAAAGACAAAGCAAAAAAAAAAACTGTTTAGTGGTTCAGAGAGTGACGAGACTGCAAGTGATGAGCCAATATACACACATGTTAAAATCAGGTGCAGCTGCCAGGGATAATATACAAGATCGATATGAAATACACCTCAGACAGAGAAAGCAAGAGGCGCAGTTCAGTAGTTGGGAAAGAAATAGGGATGGAAGAAGGAAGGGAAGGAAAGTGGCTGTGCTTTCAGTCCCTCTCTGGGTTAATTACTATGCTGAAAGATAAATTACCCAGTAAGCTGCTTCCAGCTGTACTCCTTAACCTCTACAAGGCGTGTATTTGGGTGTTCTCTTTTCAAGCAAGAGTGTATACAACAATTCAATCAATGCCTTGTTCAAATCTCTTCTTGAGTTCAGAAAGACAACAGTTTTTACTGTATATACCAGCCTTAAGCCTGTCATGTATAACTTAACAGATACAGTATTCTCAGTCAGCTCAAAAACCAAATGTAGCATTATGAAAGTTTTCAATTAGGATGTCATTGTACAATTACTCTATTCATAGATATATGTCACTAATGATTAATATTGCACAACTGACAGAAAGTACCAATTGCTTAGGGGTCAGGACACACCAAATCCACTTTAAAGAACTAGTGACAAGAAAAAACTGTTCTTGAACACACTGCACAGACTACAGCCAAGTGTGTTCTTGTCAATGTTTAAAGATCATCTAAATCTAAAGGTATTAATAGTCTATATTTGTCATTCAAAGGAGAGACCAAAACAAGGATATATGAGATATACGCATACATATGAAACTTAAACAAATGCAGTGCTTGCTTACTATTCTGAACATCAGTTATGTTTATTAATAACTTCATTTTAAGAGGTCTATGTTTTTATTTATTAAAAAAAAATCGGTTTAGCAAATTCAGTTTAGCAAATAAAAAATGAACTGATGAAAGCAAACCAACCAAGGCACAAAGAGGAAATGCAAAGACACTTGTTGTCACTCTATACATTTATTTAATCATTTATAAATTCTTAGATAAAGAGCTGATAATGCCAGTGCCATTTGCAAATTAACACTGCTTGCTTTGTATATCCCCAGTTCCAGCTTTTCTGCTTGGCCTGTTTAAATGCTGAATACAGACTATTGCCACCTGCTGGTGTGGAAGTTATTTTTTCTCATGCAAGTGCTAGCTGGCCATCAGCTGTAGTCTGTCCAGTGTGGTCTAATCTTTTTTATTTGCCTTGATGCAGGCAATGCAGCAAAACACAATTAAGTGTCGATTTCGTGTGTCCATACCTTCAAGTGTTCATGACATCAAAATGTATTCAATGGGCCAAACACCAACAAGTGACAACTGAGTTCATAGTGCAGTCAGACATGTGCTTATGATTTTGTAGATTTTTTAACTAAGAAACCTGCTAGTGGTAAACAGTTGGCTCTTACATTGATGGTGCAATCAAATTGCAGTTGAACTGCATAAAAAAACAATAATGCTTTGAGAAACAAGACCTGTGTGGGCAGCGGAAGGTGGGTGGAAACAAACTTGGGTTTGGACCATGCAATTTAAAGTAGTATGAAAATAGTTTTAAATCTCTCGCAAGTGGACATTATTTTGGACATATTAGTCTGAAGTATTTTCTATTTCTTCAGCAGTAAAACTTTGAGGTCAGTGCGCCTAAAATGTTGTGTCCCTCTCCTACATATTTGGACCAAACCAAACAACAATTGGCACAAAGCAGGATGAGTTTCTAATAATGCAAACGTATAAATGTTTATATCAGTGACATCTATCTTTGTACTCAAAGCCGTCCGGTCTCTCTTCTCTCAAGATGTGACAAATGAGTAAAAGGACAGAGGACACATCAAAAAAAGCGGGAAAACCAATGTAAAAGCAGTTGCCTGGCTTAAAAGCTTTCATCTCTCTGGGTGTGGATCAAAGCGGACTGCTGCTTAAAGGAGGATTAGCGACCGACAATTTGCGTCTCTCTGATTGCGGACAGCATGTTGAGCGTGGTGGTCTGGAAACTACCCTACACTGCACCTTAAACCACCATTAAGTGTGATAAGAAGATTCTAGACGGACTTCTACGCTTGTCAGATGAATGAGTAAAAGCATAGGAGATGAAAAGGCCTTTGCTCAACCTGTGTGTGTGAGAGCTCGGATCGTTACACATGCAAAGCCCGTCTGGTCTAGCAATCCAATTGTGCACAAATGAGGTCGCCTGTTTGGATTTCAGTCTGTTTATGTTTGCAAGTTTGTTTAAACCTCTCTAAGGTCACTATTTGAGTGTGGAATTGTGTATTCGGCTGAGAGGTTTGGCGTATGTCTGTATTGTTGCTATTTCTGCTGTCTGACTAACACCAGTGGGCTCTGGCACCACTGCATTATTCTTTACTGCTGGCCCAACTGTCACGTTTGTGTAAATGACAGAAAAAGCGAGACAGAATGATGAGTTTTCTGTGTGTTATCCTGTTGGAAGAGCAGTATTACCTAAGTATGTTTGTGTGTATGTGCGTGTGTGTTTGTGTTGGGCCAGGTGGCTCTAGAGGGAGACAGCTGTTTCTATTTCAGACCTCAACCCTAAGGCCTATTATGGAAATAAGGGGACGAAAGAGAGCAAGAGACAAAGACACAGTGAAAGAGAGAATGAAAAAATAGCAGTAGCAAACAAAGCTGTCTCAAACATATGCCCAAACATTCACAGTAACACAAGTGAACTGAATAAGATAGACTCATCCTCAGCTGTAATGTCTGAGAACTGAAAATGTTAAATGGTAACTATCATTTTATTTCGGGAATAAGATTATCATGCTACCTTTTGAAATTATGTTTATTCTTTTCCATTTATTTACTGACCAATACAACTGGCAAGCCTTTTTTCTCCCATATGGTAGTTATATGTACTCTGCCAGTCATAAAAAGCATAAAAATTGGTGGGACAAACACTACTTGCTTGGTAAAACTTGCTAGCTAAGCATAACATTACCATTCTGGAAGACAAAGATTCTCAGCAAATGTGTTATACTTCGTAAAATGTCCTAATGCAGCAATTTGATACATTTTAGCATTATTTCAAATTAAATGTCTTATTTGTTAACTTGTAAAGTTCAACAACAATGCCACCCAAAAATGAGAATATAGATGTTTGCCTCTCTGTGCATTGAAACAGGAACCTGACAGCAGACTTTAAACTCGTGGTATGAATTGTGGTAAATCAGTCAGGAAAAACTCTTTCATCTATTCAGTATTTAATGACCTGTTTCCGGAAAAAAGGTACTTTTCTCATATTTTATTACCAGTAACCATCTAGTCGTCCCAATACATTAAGCTATGTCTTTCTCAGAGGATTTATTTTAGCAGCACCCTACCTCAACAGTAACAAGATGTGCGTAAAGACCTGAGGTCACAAAGGGAACACTGGACGGACAGAAACATCAGATAACATCTTTCTCTTGACATCATACCTAACTTGTGGCCAGAGTCACCTTCTGGAAACCTGAGGAGTCGGCAGGTAACACAGGCTCCATTCATATTAGCAGATCACCAAGACATGAACTCTGTGGCCTGTTTATCACCATAGAGTGCTTTGCTAGATGATAATGGGGGTGTTAGGCCTCTGCAGACGGAGAAATGAGCTGATAAGTGAGGTATAAGGGTCTCAGTGGAGCTGTAAACCAAGAATAAATCCTAAGATGCAGATAGATGCGTCATATTTCAGAGCTGCACCATGTAGAGAGTAAAATCCTACGACACTCTGAGAGGCGAGAGGTGAAAAGAAGCTGAACGGCCCAGAGGAAACACCTCCACACCTAACCAAACCCAGATGTGTGAGTCAAGCTAAAAAAAGCAATAGTGTAAGCTTTCCAGTTTTTGGATAAAAAAAAGTATAATGATTTATACAGATTTAACAACACCGATAATAACATACAAATATTTTGACATGGCAACTGAACATGTTGAGCATTCCTGTGCAGTTCCATGTTTAGCTGAATGCTTTTAATGCTAAATTGCTTTAGCGTTTATCTTAAGGGTTTTTTTGTTTGTTTGTTTCATCGGGTTACAGGTAAGATGATGATAGACTGAAGGGAAAATGGTCTCTGTCAACCCTCCTCCACATTATCATGTTCAGAATAAACTCTTTTTTTCTGCAGGGAGTAGCAAGCAACAAGGGAGAAAAGCAACAATGAATAGACTGGGTGACCTTACTTTTTACGCTTTGTAAGTCTCTCACAGACACTCCTTCCAAAATAAACCACCAGTCCCAAAGCGACGCAAGTCAAAAGCCGAGACAAGCTGATAAAATGGTCTGGTCCCATCCTGGCTTCATCAAAATAATGGAACGTTGTTCTTCTTCCTTCTGCTTTAAAACATGAAGCATGAAAGCATGAAACATTATCGTCAAGGAACCACTAATATTAATGTTGTCATTAGCAAGGCAGCTAAATATTGACAAATATATTTGTAAAAAAATAAGAAGTATTAGAGAAATGTTAAGGCTCAGTATAGTATAATTCATAAATTTGATGTATATATTTTGAATTTACTAGTATTAGGTTGAGCTGCATGTTTTTATTTACTGTGTTGTGAAATTTTAAGTAGGTAGTAGGTAGAGTCATCACTAGAACATTAGATACATAAAAGTCAGTTTTGAGATTTAAACGAACTCTGTTCTATTTTCCAATAGTTGCAGTACAGATGTAATGTAATTCAGAAACTCTGTTCAACAGTATTTCAGTCATGTAGGATTCCAATTGCCTTCCGTCTGTTTTGTGTTCAAGCAAGCCTGGGGGATCAAGTAAGAAATTTCTTAAAACAAACCATGACATTACATGTTGACATGCAGACATCTATCAGGACAAGCAGGCCCATGTTTATTATACACAAATATTGAATTTGATTAGATAATGAGTTTTTACATTTAGAATGGCTTAATGGGTATTGCATGGAACAGTGATATGGAAGAATATTCGTGAAAAACAGCCTTTCACTCTCTTAAGGCAATGCATCCCATACAGTCCATACGGAGGCTACATGCTGTAATTGGATGTAGGGGAGAAGGAAACTCCAAGGGCACTTGGGGAAGCCATCCCAGGAGAGGCTGTTATTCACAATGATGGAAGAGAATAAGATATTACTCGGAGTGACTTCTTTTCACGTGACCACCATAGTGCTCTGATGGAAAGGGTAATTGAATTTCCAGCCTGAGTTTTTTTAAGCTTCTTAGCAATATCTGGAGCAGTTCCACTGCGTTCCACTGCCAGGATACTAGGATTACAGGCCTTCACAGAGCCTCTAGCCAGA
Source organism: Puntigrus tetrazona (assembly GCF_018831695.1). NCBI lineage: Eukaryota > Metazoa > Chordata > Actinopteri > Cypriniformes > Cyprinidae > Puntigrus > Puntigrus tetrazona. Next base: position 1,885,115 of record NC_056702.1, read on the forward strand.
CATTCCTAAAGGGAAGACCTGAGAGAACAGAGGCCTCGTTCTCCAGACCCAGCGGTGCACACAATCCAACAAAAAACCAAGTCCACTTCCTAAACAAGACATTACAAGCATGTTGAAACTTACTGTACGAAATGAACTAGACTAGGGGTCACTCCAGACATGGAAAGGCTCAGCTTTTTTCTTATGCACAGGGTAAGCTGAGAATGGCAACACAGTCCATGGATAAAATGTCCCCTAGTGGGTTCAGAACATTCGGCTTCTAATGATATACAATGGAGACAGGGTCATAACCTTGAAAGTTGAGAAATCACAGAAGAATATGGTCACTGTTAAAAAAACTTCTGGTTAATTAAAGCAAATATACAGTACTGAAAAAAATACTTTGTGATAAAGACCCAGCTGGGTTGACAGTGAATGGCAAGTCATTTGAAACCATTCTGGCCCAGTTCCCAGTAATTTTTAGGTCTGCAACTTAAAGCCAAGCGGGCTTCTTTTATATCAGAGGTTGTGGTATCACAAAGCTTCAACTTGTCTTCTCAAATTAATGCTTAAATGCTTCTCTTCAGTGCTAAATCAAAGATACACCAATGGGGATTGACAGAGGTTTACTCTGGCTATGTCTCATTAGGAGACATTATGCTTCAATTACGATGGCAAGAAAAGCCATATAGTCTTGAAAACAGGTGGTTGCAACTTAGACTGCCAAAAGTTAAACCTGCAAAACCGAGAAACTGTATCCAATGCAAGTGTAAAAGTAATCCATATCTGGGGTTCAGACGTGCTGAGGTTATTTAGTGATAACATGATTGCATGGCCACTGATAACCTCATCCATATCTGGACATGCTTTCCACTTTCTTTAGAGACATCTAGTATCTTTATCAATATTTAAAAATGAAAACTGTATTTTAGGGTCACCACAATAAAGATAAGTATGGTTTAGCCCACATATAAACTTAATAAAGACTTCAACTCCTCAAAAGATTCATCTGTATTACGGCCAAATATCTATGTTCCTCTAAGATAACTTATGGACTTAGAGCAGTCTCTGGACTGTGTCTGGTGGCTTCCAACAAGCACCTAAGTGGTTTTATATTGGACATATTAAAAATGTTAAAAGTTCCAAAAGAACTCTCAAACAGCAGTTCCCAAAGACATCTCCAGGGATGGCCATAACTGTGGTAACAAACCCTAAAGCACACATGACTTGTCCTAGTTCACACACTCCCTATTATTGGCATCTAAAGCCTTCTCTAACTGCATAGAGTGCATAGCCTTAGGTAATGTAGATATTACTTCAGGTGGTGGAAAAAAAGGAGGAATCTTTAGCAATAGTGCAGGTTAAGTTGACTCAGTGTGGCTTTCTGAGGAAGAGATGTTTGTCCAGTATCATAGAGACAAAGACAGGTCTCTTCATGATTTGTTGGTGTTGTAGAGAGGTCTGTTTTATATTAGCCACCTCTCATGAGGCTTCTGGTTATTCAGCGCACTTACCCCTAATCAGATCCATACTCACCCCGGTAGGGGAGCCAGTTAACATATGAGCCCTATATAGTAATCAACAGCCTGTCAGGCTTATGGGAGGAAAGGAGACTTCATGTGAACGGAGGAAGTCCCTCCTGGACTTTTGGACAGCTGTGGAAACTGATGGTTTGTCTTTTATGGGTTACTGAGAACACTGAATCAAACTGTCTCTCACAGTAGCAATATAGTTCTGTACGACCAACAAACTGTAATAGGCTACAGTTAGTAGCAAGCAGCCTTGTACTCAGCTTCATTCTTTTTTTGTATATAACCTTAAACCACATCTATTACATTACATAATCCAGAAAAGAAATTCAGCTTTCTTTCATAATATAATCTGAAATCTCTAGATAGGTCTAGACCATATGCAGTGTTAACGATGAACATTAAATAAGAGTTTATATTGATTTAGAGCAAACTGGTTCCTATAAAGATAGATCTAGCACCATGCCTTGCGATTCCCGAAAAATTCCCGTCTCTTTTTGTGTGCTAAGCTCTTCCTGTCAGGCTAACATGCCATGGAAAAAAACACAGATCAGAAACAGATGCAACAATAAGAGGCATCCCTTCTAAACACAATTTCATCTTGGTGTTGTGTCAAGCATCCGCTCTTCCATCTGCTCTTTTGGTTGTGGGTTGTGTATTGGGGTGTGTTTTAGTGCTTGTTATGGAAAGATAAATCTTAAGGTCAGTGTTTTCATTTGGTCCACTGGCAAAGTCAAAACAACTGCTCACGTATAGATGCATGATGAAACTTAGACTTAAGTTCTTTCAGACCCATCAAAATGTTCCTATCTACTGTGGGATTCGCTCCCATGTTGCTCAAGCAGATGTTAGTGCATAAGTTTTAGGTCATGCTCATCACTTTGATGTGCAATGTTCTCCTACGCCACCCACCAAATACATTGATGTTTGGAGAAAATAGACAGAAAGGCATGTGAATGAGAATCTGCACACGATTACAAATACAACTTATTTATTCATTAACTTCAAGTTAAATGGGTCATATGATGCCATTTAAAATGTTCCTTTCTCTTTGGAGTGTTACAAGCTGTTAGTGCATAGATAAGATCCTTGAAGTTGCTAAGATTAAAGTTTCAAAACCAGAGATATTCTTTATAAAAGTTATGACTTGTCCACACGACCCTAAAATGGCTTGTTTGAACATGCTCCAACTTTTCTACATCACAGAGTGGGGTTTTTTGAAACATCAACAAAATGTTTATGCAAAGAAAGAAGGTGACGTTATTATTCTCGCTGTAGTGTTGCTGCGGGTGCCATGTGCTGGATGCACTGTGTGTGTCATTGTAAAAGTGAAACTACTGCTTTTGACTCACAACCTTTATGTAATAAGTAATATTAAGTCATGATATTAAGTAAGTATGCCTCTACTGGATGCAACAAATGCCTCGTTTGTAATGTGCTTTATTGTTTTGGTGTCACAGCGCGGGACGTGGCATCATGTTATGGTAAGGGTGTAACATTTCCAACACATGCTTGCGGTATTCAGCCAATCACAGTGCACTGAATAGCTGGGGCTGAAAGGAGAAACAAACAAAAATGTACAGTATGTGAGATATATATATATATATATATATATATATATATATATATATATATATATATATATATATATATGTGTGTGTGTGTGTGTTTTTTGCACCATTACACCAAATAGACAAAATAATGTTTTTTTTAGCAACATCATATGACCCCTTTAATTCTAAACAATTGCAGGTGCTCTAACCACAAATCAGTATCAATATGGCTAGAATCCTTTTCAGGACAGTGGAGTCTAGTCCAACGCTATTATGCCAGTTGGCTACATCACAAACTAATTAATTAGGTATGTACCCCCTCAAAACATCTGCCCTCTCACTAACCACTGGCAAGGAGTCTCAACTTCTGCTATCCATCACCTTAATTCATGAGGAAACTCCAGGAGGTTTAATTAATAACAATATTGACATATTTTCTACAAGAATTTCGGTAAAGGTCTGGCTTTTCTGCTCAAGTGAGAATCAAAATTCTCTTAAAAACAAATGCTTGCCATTGATCTTTGTCCAAAACAAACAGAATTACATTATTACTTCCAGCTGACTTGACAATAAGTGCAGAATAGCATAAAATAAAGGATAGTCCTTCTCCAGGGAGTGATGCAAGACCAGGAGTGTTAGTTTCCACTTGCCAAAGCGAAAAAGAAAACATAATGGAGATTCTTCAAGCAGCATGATACCAACCCGCTTGGCAGCATCCAGGTCTTTTTGAAAATGTTCTGCTTCAGCTGGACTTTGCTTGGATGGATAGAAATCCTTAGGAGGCAGTACGCAAGAAGGGAAAAATAAAACACTTGCGCCTTTTCCTCAAAAGCAGCTAAACAAACCCCACAGTCCGAACACAGTAGGGTTCACTTCAGTGTCAGTGTTCCCTCGGTGCTTCAAACTAAATATTAGCAAAAACATCTTCAAACAAAGCAAAAAATGAGAAGGTTTAAAACATGAGGTTAACTCTGAAAATACACAATATGTGGTGAGTACCTTCCCACAGAATCCACAGAAGCCTGGCAAAAATCTAAAGTTACATAGATGATGCATGAACAAAAATCCCATTCTGATCCAAAGGAGAGGTAAAAAAAGAAGAATTGCACAATGACCGAAAGAAAAACACTGAACAGGTGGCATACTAAAACTCTGGCCCAGGGAACCTCGAAAGCTACTCTTCAATCTACCATTCTATCAGATATAAACAAAGGAACATGTTCTTGTTGGACAATTATCTTTGGTCTGCTGCAGTTAGTCTTAATAGCTACATTATGCTGTATGTAACGCAATATCAGGATCGATATTTAGGGCAGTTTGCCCATAACTGAACATTCTTGACAAATGAAGATATCAGCCATATCAGGATGCGTCCAATTGAAATTTATCATACGATGCTCATAAGAAACCCGAGAATTCACTCACTGTTATTCCAAAGTGCATGTTCTTGGCCTAGGTTTATGACCTTTGTTGCCTATTTCCTTGTTTTTCGCTTTTTCGTAAGAGTACGTCTTCTAATTAGGCATATACTTCAGACTAAAGAAGCTCTTGACTACCTGCTTTTCCTCTCTACACTTACAGGGAGGCTGGAGGAGACCATCTCAAGTCTTTGGCAGTGAATGACCCCCAACTGAGAGGTGAACAGAGCACGGGGTTTTTCACAGAATTCCACCTTAGACACACACAATGCGCTGGAAGTATGTGAATGGAGTGTCCTTCAAACTGTAGACTGTTTCTAGACATTTTTTTTTTCATTGTGTTGACTCAAGAATGATAAATTGGGGGCTAATGAAGGTCATTTTGATAACAAAAACAATGATGCATTAATAAAGTATTGCATTTCGTCTTTTAACCTGTCAACAGGAACATTTCTTATCTAGGCACATACTTTCCAGACTAGCATCACTAACTCCCCTAGCGCTGAAGACATTCATGGTTACTTGAACGTTTTACTGGTCTAGTTCGTCTATGAGGTCAATTAGAATAAAGCCATTTTGAATTCATTCAAAAATATTATACAGTGGCAGATCCCTATTTATTTATATTCAGTTTTTTGCTCTAATGTCTCCTATCTGGCTCATCTCCCAGTCCACGTGGATCTGCAGACTTTTAAAAGATGATCTCAATGCAATGTATCGCGCAAGCTTTATCTCTAACAATTATACTACCACCTATTGGACAATTTAAGCACAGCAGTAACAGGTAAACAGACTCAAGGTTTCCACAGCAAGTCAGTTAAGTAATGCAGGCTATAAACTTGAAAATTATTTAGACACATAAGCCATAGTCTAATTCTGTAAAAATGTCTGGCATCATTTGTTTGCAGATATTTTGTCATCTAATGCAATATGTGTAGAGTTGCTGCTTAAATGTACTCAGGGCTTATATATTACTGACAGCTTCCCAGCCTCAGTGGGTGAATCATAATGAGCAAATGGTCATGTAAATAATTAAACGGGAGAACAAGACTGATAGTGATAGTGAGCGGAAGACAGTGATGTCATCTTATGGCAGGTGGTCATTTCCTCTGAAAGGCACATTTGTCATGAGGGGGGTGTCACGTGGATCGCAGCTCAAACAAACACCTACTGTATTTATATTTCAAAGCCTGAGTTTAGTAGATTTTTTGCAAAAGAGAGAAAGTAAATGAGACGTGACAATACGCTACACCTCCTTTTTCAGCGTCAGGTTTTAATTATGATGAAATATGGCTGACTTATTTTAGAGAGAACTGGCGTGTGTTACAGAACCAGCGTGGTCATGTGGGACAAGCTTCACTTTATTTTCTTTTGTAAAATCGTCTTTATGTTTACAACATTACATTACATACATTGTGGTTAATGTGAGTACAACTGCAAAAACGTGTTATGTGTGTATATTAAATACTACATGTGAACTCTTTCCTTCTTCAGAATAAGCTTAAGCTATCTCATTTGATTATGAGAGCCTGTAAAGAGCCATGAGAGCCCATGGTATCCACCTGAGAGGAAGCAAGAAAAGGTCTTACTACAATGAGAAAAAAACTAGTCACAGGGGGACACAAGTCACAAAATCGTATTAATTTTTAAAAGTTATTCAGCAACAATCGCATTTCTGTTTTATCGACCGACCACCCAGAGGTCACTTACCATCTGGTGCATATTGCACACAAAAATGGCAAGCTCTTTCTTTAATGATCAAGCTCTGGTCTGACTAGCTGTCTGCTGCTGTTTCAAAGAGTCGGCGTGCAAATGCTTTATTGGTCTGCTGGGAAAACAAAAAGTTCTTTTTGCAAAATACCAAGCTACTACAAAGAGCACTTCTGTGGAAGAACTACCTAGATGCTGGATTTGGCAGTTTGACATGAGTTATCTGGAATAAATTCAGCATTGTTTGAGCTTAGTCTTAGTCCGAGTAAATGGGATATATTCCTGTGCATAACTGAGCGACTGATTAATTGGCAACTTACTTTTGGATAGCCAAAAATTTGGATTACTGTCTGCACATACTTACATTTAGTCATTTAGCAGACGCTATTATCCAAAGCAGCTTACAAATGAGGACAATATAAGTAATCATAACCAAGTGCTATGACAAGTCTCACTTAGACTGAAGCAGTACACTTATTTTCTTCCATATTTAATATTCATTTCTTGTGCTGGCATTGTCTTGGCGAGAGCCATTTTCATTATTTGAAAATGCAACCCATTTTATTGTTCAGTGCTCTATTTATGAGATATCAATGTCAGATAAACCCACCCCTATGTAAAAACCAAAACTGCAGTTGGTCATTTTATATGCCTCCTCTTGTCTTCAGTGGGTGGTTCTAAACCAGAAAACACTGCAAATGGACAAGGCACAATCAGATAACTGAAAAAACACAAAGGTGAGGTCATAAACTGTACACTAGAAAATAAAACAAACATTGTGACTAAACAAAGTGGAAAATACAAAAAAAAGCTTCCTCTCTTAGAGTCTATCGGTCATTGTGTTGACTGGGATGCGTCTTGCATGACATTAGCGCTAATGGGGACGAAGTGTACGCATATATTTCGCCTGAACCAGAGAATGGTGGAGAGAGAGATAGCCTGAGAGGAAGTGAGAGAATGAAAAGGGCACATGAGGATAGAAGCTGGCGGATGTGAAGAGTCTGGGCCTGAAGAGAAAGAACGGGGACATGGAGAGGCCTGAATCTCCTGAGGCTTTTCCAAAAGCGCATTGATTCTTTGAGTAGAGCCTCTGCCACTCTGCACGTACACCCAGAAACTCTCCAGCCGCCTGGCTTCAGTGTGGGAGCAGAGAAGAAAGGGAACGAGGAAAAGAGAGAGAGCTAGAAGGAAAGCAAGGCCAGGGAGGGAGGGTGTGAGGAAGGGAGGCAGAGAAAGGATGAAAGAGAGACATTTGTTGCAGTGCGGATGGGTGAAATTTCACGTCGCTGGCAGTGTGATATATCCCAGATTTCTGATCGGACAGGGGCCGTGAATACACATTGTGGATATTATGAATGCCATCATTCATGTATCACTCCATCTGGATTCAGACAAGCAGGGAAGTGTCTGAAGAGGCTTTTTTCTGATGAATGAGGTCTGTGATGAGTTTGTGTAGTAATGCTGAATGTAAAAAGGGATCGTTTACATGTTCATATAAGCATGCTAGTGTAGTCAAAGTATGCTCACTTAGGTCTGGTTACAGACTAATACAAGAAAAATGGAACTAATGATAGTCTGTTTTCAAATTTCGCACTTGACTCGGTCTACAGCAGATTTACAGTGAAATTATTCAGGCAGCAAAGCTTCTCTGTGCTGATTGAATTAGAGAGGCTTTTCAACTCAGGAACAATTGTGCAATCTGCGCTGAGTTTTACTAGCTTGCATTCAAACAATCCACAAACAGTGAGACCAATCTGATATTTAGTCTTTCAGGCAGTGTTACTGTCTGCATCAGCACTCCTATACTGGCAGTGACCTCTACATGGCTCTTCCTGAAGTCATGACCCCCTACGTGTTTCAGTAGCGCTAATCTCCTGCATGCACACAAAACTTCACACCGTGACACTGAATCAACATGGAGCCATTGTCCTCCATCTTTGTCTGTGGGGATGTCTTTTCATCTTCTGAAAGCGATCTGATTTACTCTACACTCAGCTTAGCTGCTTTTTAAGGAGCCCCACGTTGCATTTGAATACCAAAGCCCATGAGAAGGTGTCCAGACACTTTAAATTCCATTTGTGCATAGCACTTTTGTCAAGGAATGTGACCACTGAGGTGTTGATGGCCGAAGAAATGAGTTTGGAGAAACAAAGCATGCTTTGTGTGGCACGACAAACACATGCACACACACGAAATACAAGAAACCCATCACTTTCTGAATCCAAAAATAGGCTACATTTTAGACTTCTGCCTGCATGCACTTGAATTCTGGGTCAAGCCCAAGATTAGCAGATGTGCCGATATGGATTACATTACTGTTACAGACACAATAATATCCTCAGGACTCGAGTGCCAAAAGTATTATTAAACAACAAACAAATGGTTCCTCTCACTGAGGTTCATGGAAAGTGTTTCCCACCATTTCCCTCAAATTCAGCTCCCAATATATGATGTCATATGTGAAGCTGAAACTCTCTGCCTGAGGTCTTTTTTTTAAGACACTGTGCCCTCTTTCAGGGATAAACTACATAACTTATATCTGTAAATCAAGAGGGACAGACACAATAACAATCAGAGGCCTTCAACTACGCCATAAGAACTCTCTGATCGACTGGTTTTGTGTGAAAGTACAAGAGGAGCCTGTTATTCAACACACCAATAATTTTCACAAAGCTGCCAGAAATTCTAAGGACCCACCAGATCCAAGGGGCGCCAGTGTAAAGGCCAATAACTATCCGTGTGAATTTATGTGCTTGTTCACTAAAGAAACGACCTTGTTAACATCTATTTCCATCAGTACCACTGAGATATTTGCCAAGGACCATGAATAAGGTGGTCGGGCATTCTCGTTTCCCTTAAAATTGAGGAGAGATGAATGGGAAGGCTTTTTATGTAACTTTACCAACTTTTAGAAAGGCCTTTCTTTGTGAGGGCACACAGAGTCAGCCATCTGCTAGCCTTTTTTGTCAACTACCATCGGCAATACATGTAACATGCACAGGCACAAATACATAATGATAGGCTTTTTGTGTTTATCTAATCTGCATGTTTTCTGAAAGTCTGTTTACACGAGGAACATAGAAAGCCAGCAAATAATCCACTATTGCAAAAAAAGAAAGAAAAGTAAAACACCTGCATCTCAAACAATGTAAGAGAAAGTCAGGACAGTGTGGCGATATACTATGTGATTTTTTTTTTCTGAACTTGGCAAAGGCAGCTGGCAATTTTCACAGCTTGTATACATTGTTCTTTTACTACCTAATGTCTAAAAAATGTCTCGTATCAACACAAATTATACATTTATTTACTATGTCATTTTCCATCAAGACAGTGTAGATAAATTCAGGGTTATTTCCCACTCTTAAGTGCACATATCAATGAATTTTACACACTGTGAAAATCTGGAAACATCTGGAAGAAAAGCATTTCCAGACCACAAGTCATCATAAATTTAGAGTCAAGTCTTGGCTCATAACTAAAACTGTAACCTGAGTCCTACCTTTCTGCTCCGGCAGATTCAAGTGAATGTGATTTATGAAAAGGATTCTTATTAAAAAACAATTCAATAAACGTTCAGTGACACAATTGTTTCCAGTATATCAATCCAACTTTTTTTTTTACTTCACAGCAATGAAAGCTATACCGCAGATCAATTTCAAAGTGTCTCGAGCAAGTTTTCTATAAAATAAAGTGAATTTACATCTTTCATTTAGATGCTGATATGTATATTAAACTCTAGTTATACAGTTTCATTTATATGGCAAGTTGGTAACAGTGACATGAGAGAGTTTTAAGATCAGGGACTGATGCAAACAAATCCCTGCATCAACGAAGTGAACATTGTGAAGTCTCTATAAATCACAGTACAATGGAAGATGCCTCGTACATTTAGATAAAGCGACTGCATTCTTCCTCTTCTGTTGTTCGTTTCTTTGAATTAACTTGCTTCTTGTGAAGCTAGTGAAGATAGCAGATAAGACTTGAAACTAAGGCAAATATCTCTACTGCAGTCACGATAAGCATGACGTCATAAACTGTTGTAAAATTCAAAAAACAGGCTGCACAAGGTTAGTTCAAAGGGTTTAGATCTAATTTTCATCTTCGGAAAAAAAAATTAAGCCTTGCATTGCAAGAGTGCTGTTATGTTCCACTTATTCATATGCACACCTGTTGATTAACACAATAGTTGCAAAATATATATTACGCATCTCTACTAACATATGTAGACTTTTGCATAGTCATAGACTTATAGTCATAGTCATAGACTTTTTAATGACATGTTAGATGCACTTTCTCAACTAAAGCGAGGGGGGGCACAAAGAGTTTATGTAGGCTATATTAATTCATGGCACATTATATAAAATTAAAAAGCAGTTTTTGTTATTACTTTCAGTAACTATTGAGCTCGTATGCAGTCTCTTTATTGCTAATATGTCGATCACACCTACAAAACTCACCTTTTTATCTGACTAACCCGTCATTGACATCAGCTCGGGTCTAGATTGTTCTTCCAGAAATTTCACAGAATGGCCTACATAAATAAATAAATGTATCTCAAGAAACAGTAATTATTTACAAATGTTTGGAGCTAATTTAACCATTACCTCGGGAATGAGTAACTGACTGTAGCTTTCACCTGGGGACAAATAGCCTATAATTGAAGTGTGCTTACATTAACACTCTACCTGTAAATTGAGATATAGAGTAAGTGAAAAACAAAAGCGAGCAGAGTTTAAGGTCAACATTAATCTTTGTCAACCATAAGGAGTGTAACTGAAATATTTACTCGTTCGAATAGACCGCCAAAATAACAGGGGTCCTCGCGCGTCTCTCGGTAGGAGGCGGAAACACGTCATCAACCAGGAAGTGAGTGTCATACGGGGAGGAATCATGGCGGTGCGCTGCGTCCTGCGGTCCGTAAGGACAGCTCTGAGCGATCTCAGCAGCAAGGGTTTATTTCAGAGGACACCGGGTTTCTCGCAGCCCTCCTTTCTTGGGATCGCGCCTTGTCGCGGACTTAGACGAGGTGAGTTTACTGCAGTCTGTTTTCAGGACATTTGTACAGCTCACTGCTGCGTGTCCTCTTCATGTCATAGCTGTTATTGAGCACTTAAATGATATTGCTTTACAGACTGAGTACATATTGAACATCTGGGACGTAACAGAGCGTTTAATTCGCTTACTCTTGTTACAGTATAATTATGCTTTTAAGCTCGGAGCAATATTAATTGAGTGCAGTGCGTACTGTTAGCGAAGAGTTTGGCTGAGGGTTATTTTCATGTAATAATGCATCATTTATTGTTATTGTGGTAACGTGTAACAAGGGCACCGTAAAATAAAGTGTTATCGTTACTTTTGTGTTTTCAAAATGTTCAAAAGTGTTATGAAAGATTACTGATTTGTGTTTTCAAAATGTTCATGCAAGTGCATGTTGCATTGCAATACAACGACTAATAGTAATGAAAGATATATATAACGTATTTTTTTTTTTCAATTTAACATTTTTACATTTTACCATATTCACAATATTTTATTATTTTGTTCACTTCTCTGCATTAGAGTGTGTTAAATCATTGAGCATGCTGTGTGTTTTACAGTGGTGGAGAAGAAAGATGGCAAAACAACCGTTGTAAGTAACACCTTCTCTTTCGCATGTAGATTTAAAAAGGAATTAGTCATATAATCAAACAATATTTCATGTTCTGCAAGGATAATTCATCCTGGAGCATCCAGTATTGAACAATAACTCACCAGTATTGTTTGTCTCATCTCTTCTTTGCAATTTGCCAGCAATTGCTTAAGCTTGATACTGTTTACAATACCATAATAATGCTGCTTTTTCCACATTTTTATCAGATAGAGGGTGTTATAGAGCCTATGGCTGAGCAACCACAGCCTCCCAACCCCACAGCTTCCTGTCCCATCTACAGATGGAACCTACAAAACAAGTACAACTACACCGTGAGTGCTCACACGTATTAACTGTGCTACATTCATTTTAATTTCATTATCTTTAAGTCTTCTCGCTCTCTTTTTTGATACAGGACGTGCTGTTACTCAGTCAGTTCATTCGCTTAGACGGCGGGATGCTTCCTCGGCGCATTACAGGCCTCTGTGCTCAGGAACATACCAAGATAGCAATTTGTGTACAGATGGCCCATCGTGCTGGTGAGCTGCAGCTTTATGGTGTTTGTTGTATGAAGATCAGTGTTGCTCAGCTTCAGTTAAATCAATGTAATATCTACAACTTCTTTAAACCGCTTTCTGTCAATTCTCTCTGATTACTTTTCCTTATAATTCTATATACATACATTCTGAATGCAACATTATATGCATCAACTACTCTTCAGCCCATCAGTTAAGCTCATTTAACCAGTTCCTCCTCCTTTCTTTCCAGGTCTCCTACCAGATCATAAACCCCCTTTACCCGAAGGCCGTGTACCAAAGCCTAAATCCAACCCACCTCTCAACCGGTACGGTCACATATTTGATACATCATATTTTCATTTTATTATTATTATTATTTTATTTATATACCTCTTACGGTGTTACAGGTATCTGACGCGTTACTCTGTGACATCTGTGAAGCCCATCTACAGGACTGGGCTAAAGTGGTGCAAGAAGAGAATGAGTGTAGGACATCCTGCCCTGAGAAACAACGTCAGATACAGTCCCAAACCACTGTACATAAAGCACTGATGGACAATCAAAACAGTGACTTTCATGGGACTGAGAGGATTGATGACAAAGGATTTGCACCTTTTTAATGGTTTTCGCTTCCTCTGGCACAAAGAAACCAAGAGAGAACCAGTGTGCATGAAACATCAAGACGCTTCAAAAATGTCACATCTAGAGCTGTGTGTTCAATCCTCCTTCCACCATGTGATTTAGACGAACGTTAAATTACGTTATCGCAAATGCAGATTTGCAAATAAAACGTTTAACTCACTTGCAGACGTTTCTATGCGTGCACGTGTCTGAATCAAAGAAAATCCCAGTTGCCTTAAAGGTTAAAACACTGATGCAACTTCAACTTTCCAAACACACTGACATGTTTATGTTTTCCTGAAATTAAATAACAGAAAGAAAATTATAGTGCAAGTAAATCACAGAGTTGATTGGACATTAACTTTGAGTAAGATTAAAGCATTTGCTGTCTTTTAAAGTCCTTTTGGCTGCTATAACATGAAGGGCAGGTCAAGGTTCATAAGTCCGTCTCCCATGTAGATGTGCCCATGCTGCGGGGTCTGGGGAACATGGAAGAAGGTGAGACCCAGCCAGAGCAAACTGCGTAAAACACACACAGTGCCGCCCCGCTCAAGCTGGAGGCACCATGACCCTGCATGAAGAACACACATAGTAAGCAAAAATGACAAGAAAAAGACTAGTATTATCCTACTGTGCGAGATCAAAGAGAAAGAGTGGGCAAAAAGCATTTTGTATAAACTGAACCTGAATTTTCAACCATTACGCATAACAACCGCTGACAGAATCCAGACTCTGATGGTGTGACAGACGCAGAGTAAAATCTGGAGAAGAAAGTCGTGTGACAGAGACTTGGCTCTGTTACGGGTGACTATTATCACAGCGGTGTATAAAGAAGAGGCGTTCTGGGGTCTTTCTGACTGGGTGGGCCCTGTATCCAGCTGCCGGTCTTGGCTTGGGCCCAGTACCACAAAGCTCAATGCTAGTGAAGTCTGTTTGAATTGCAGCACTGAAAATTAACTGCTAACGATGTTTAACCTAAAACACTCATTGTGATTTTATTATGAGTTCAAATATTTATAGGCAGCGGTTCTATAGAGCGCTCACTAATTAGAAAAGTTTTTGAGGATAATATGCACTAATTAGATTTTCTCGTCTGATATTTGGCTTGAAAGTCATGCAGTTATACAACATTTTATGCCTTTCCAAGTTCTTGGGAAATCTCCCTACTTTATCCTTGTCCAGGCCACATTCAAGGAAACCTGAGTGAAGCCGAACGGGGGGTGGCGTTTAATATCACTGCCCATTCCCAGTATCCTCTACACACTATTTGAGGAGTCCAGATGAACCTGTTCACCTCTGGCAATCCTTGAGAGGGGATTGGGTTTTTTTCCACCTGATTGGTCAAGGGGAAAAGGAAGAAACTGTAACGCAGGGTGGGTGAATGCCCTCTGTCTGAGACCTGCTCTACTTTTTCAGGCAAAACAAATCAACTTAGCCTAGTGTTGCCTGAGGTGAGGGGCCATCCCTTAGAGAGAGAAATAAGGACAGATCACCTCTTTTAATGAAACAGCTGAGATGTTTCTACCACACTTAAAGTCTGGGCATGTGTCCAGTAAGTTGACTGTGCCTTCAGACTCTACTGAGAAACAACAAAGAGGCATTTGCCTTTTAAGTCAGTGTCTGATAGCAATATTCCCAGTGAGGAAATGCTATAATTTACATAGTCTTTGATGAGTGATCATTGACTTTGCCTTGATCGTTCCCCTTTCAAGGTTACATTCGACAAGAAGGTCACTATTCATTCTGCAATAAATGCTCGTATGCCAGAGACACAAACCACATTTTCAGTAAATGTCGAGGCTTAAAATTATGCTCTATTGCTTCTCTTGGTATGTTAAACAAGTCAGATTCCATCTGGTTAAGATTCGGGATCAGCAGAACCAGATATTCCTTAAGGAACTCGATGTAAACAATCAGTAGTGGTCTGTAGCCTGTAGGCAAGCGATGGGTAATGCTTCATGAAGCGTGCTTGATGAATACCTTTCAGCAAGCTTATGTCTGACTTGAATTTGTGGGGAACGACAACAGACAAATAGTTTTCTGAATAACTGTTTTGTTAGTTCACTCCCAGCTGACAAACATGGCAGAAAGACACACCAGAATATACGAGTGGGAGATTTATCGCTGATGAAGAAACGCGTCTTCCCAGAAAGAAAAGAGAACAATGGGATCATAGTTTGCAAAACAACACCCCAGATGTCTCCTTGGCTTTCGCTCGGCCTTAGGCAGCTGCCAAATCATATCTGTCATTAACCCAGGGAAATCCAGCTACAGGGATCATGGGATGCCTCGCAGAAGGATTTTTACACTCTCCTCATATTTCCCACCACTATTAAGACTTCCTAAATGCAATTTGCATGTCAGCATCAGTTTTTGGAAAGTATAGCGGTGTTAACAGGTGTTGTTCACCTTTGAATTGTAATCTAAAGCAAAAAAGGGCTCAGACTTCATTGCAAACGTTTCATTACAGGACTAGAGGGCGGGATCTGGAGACTCCCATAATACCTCCACAAACAGTATTGTGACTGGAAATAAAACCGCATCAAGAATAAATCATCATGGAGAAGGTAATGACAGATCATTCCTTTTAATTACCTTTGGGAACATCCTCGCTCAAAGGATCTAGAAAGTCAATAGCAGGGTTCAGGTGAGACATTTCCAAGATGGACTTCTTTTTCAGGTTAACCGGTTCATGGAAGTGCAGATAGCTGTGCAGTTTCGCAGCCTCAACAGGATCTAGACCTGCAATCACGTGTAGGGTGAGCATAAGTCTTCTTTTTCCCAGACATGTCCTAACCAGGGTTCCAAATTGCCTAAAATGTTCAGTTTTTGGTTTTGTTTTCCTAATGTCCTATTGTACATAAACAATGTGGAGCGGTGTGCAAAATGTTGAAATCTACAGACAACGGTCAAAGCACTGCAATTGTATGAGGACTGTGGAGAGCAAGCCAGTTGAGAAACAAAGACAAAACCTGGACATTTTTGCCAATTTAGAAATAGAGGACGTATGGTCAGCCTAATCGAGTATGCAAAATTTAAACAGATCTGACAATTCGGATAAAGGACAACATAAAAAGATAAAGATTGATTACAAGAAAGCGTCTTCAGAGAACTGAAATGAATTACATTTTTCTAGGAAATGCAAACATGCAGACTTCAGTTTTATACTCACACAGCTGCACTTGATTGCTGGGGGAAAACATATACAAACACTTGTATATTTGCTGCTGAGAGTTTGACTGTAAGCATACTGTACCTCCAAAGCTTCGGTTTGCCTGCACTTTGCCGCAGGGGCTCTTGGTAAATGCACCACGTGGCACTACAGACGCATCTTTACTGATGTTTGACACAGTTGTTGCCAATCTACTCGCCTCATTCACTTTCACCTGCAGAAACGGAGGCACGTTAACCGCTCTATAAACACACGACAAGCCTCCTGCCATTCATCATGTCCACCCCGTTATAAACCACGAGTAAACAGAAAACCGAATAAATAATAACAGTTGTTTTACATCCAAACATTACCACGGCCACACAAACACAACATTCGTTTTTGTGTGTGTTCCCAATTTTCCTTGAAATGTTTAGACTCTTTGATTGCTAAAAAATAAAGTTTGGTCAGCAAAGCAAGATCTGCATTTTATCATGATTATTAAGTGCAGATATACCAGATTAACCAAGGAACATGGCTTTTGTTCGTTTTCCTGTTTCCAGAATGCCGCATGCTCATTTTAGCCCCATCTGTGTCCCGTAACCCAGATGCCCCTCGCCTCACCGTGACCTCTTCCTCTGCGGCGTCGTCCCCCTCTCCCTTAATGCGCATCTCTGTGTGCTCGTACTCATGGGACGGGTCGCCTGTGAATCTCCCCTGTGCTGCTAGTGCCACATCTGCAATCATGGACTCGGTGGCTGGGGGGAGCAGGTGCCAATCCATGCAGTTCAAGCTGTTGAATGATGATGCTAAATGATTAATCCTTCTCTAACAAGATTAAACAGTTTTTCCAAATGATACTGACACAATGGGTGCGGTACAGTAAAATACATTTATGTGCCTACTAATAAACTATTTTCAATTACACCATTTTTGGGACTTTCACTTCGGCGACCAAATACATTTCCAACAGAAAAGAGTAATTAAACCAATATCGCAAAACCAATGCCTTATTTGACTAATTTAGCCTCGCGGTGAGTATACAAGCGCTTGTCTGAACAACAGACGTGATTTGCTACCTGTACAAAGTCTTTCTGTTCTTCATTTCGTCCTCTTCAACTCCTTGCGCAATAAAGTAGTCGCATTTTAGCCCCAAAATCTTTCCCCAAAACAAAACCCGGCTGAATTTGTAGTTTCTCTTGAGAATGACGAGCGAGGTCTGAAGAGCGGCTCTCTGCTCGCTGCTCAGAGTCAAACCATTAGCCGCGGCTAAATCCAGCGAGTAATGCAAAGACTCAAAGTCCATTGTCCGACACCGTTTACAAACACGTTTTTATTTATAAAAGAATACTTCGTTTGTATCTATTGCGCTTATTACAGAACTGACGCTAGCGAGCTAATCAGTCTCACTCTTCGGCTACTCTACAGTTGCTAAGGTAAACAAAAACCCAAGCAGTCTGTTGTTATAGCAACACACTCTCTCTCTCTCTCTCACACACACACACACACACACACACACACCGCACTACAGCTGAATATAAATGTAATGTATTGTTCATATATATATATATATATATATATATATAATGCATATACGTCTGTGTGTGTGTGTTTATACAAACACGCATAGTTTTGGGGGGGATTTTTGGGTCATGATGATAATAAGAGATTTCATTTAGTGTAACTGTCTGCACAGATGACAGTTGCTCACAGGAGGTTCCTCATCTACTGCGAGAGACAAACAAGAAGCATGCGACACAGCTGGCAGGATGTATGTTCAGTCTGACCTCGTGCCCCCTGCGTGACACCAGCAGCTTCGCACGCTGTATGTGTGAACCAGCGCTGTTAACAGCATCCGCGGCGGCCCACAGCAGAAGTCAGCTGCCCGTTGAGAGCACATTAGTGTGTGAAGACAGAGATGTGCCGCAGTTTGTTTAAGATGATGATGATGATGATGACAAGCAGAAGTAGAGAGGAAAGTGCAGGCATTAGGAAACACATATTTCACCCCAAAAAGAAAAAAAAAACTATCTATAATTTTTGCACTGTGATTTAATTATTTGGACAGTTTTTAATATATGCTGAATACAAATATACATAATAAATAAAATATAACTGTTGTATCTAGACAGGATTATACACAATAATGGATTCTAGTGTGTGTGTGTAATGGATAATGTATAATGTATTAGACAAACACACACACAATAAGTCCTTTACTCAATCTGACACGGCTGGTTCGTCCGGCCCTCAACTGAGCCTGGTTTCTCCCAAGTTTTTTTTTTCCTCCATTCTGTTCACGGATGGGGTTTTGGTTTGTTTGCACCTAGCTGTGTTTTTTCACTTTTTAATGGTTTCATGAAATCAAATTAATAACATTGTGTCATGCATGGTGGTTTCTATTTTGGTTTATGCTAATAAATAAAGATTCTTTGTTGGCACTGATGGTTCACTGAACTGCCTTCTTTAACATCCTCGAAACCTTTCCATTGCACAAAAGGTTCTTTATAGATTTGAAATGTTCTTCATACTAAGAAACAAGGTCTTGGGTTTTGAAAACCCTCCGTGTAACCTTTATTTTTAAGAGCGTATGTCTGCTCTGCAGCATAAGCTTTTTCCTGCATGGTCAGACGTTAACAAGCAACATCCGTTACAGGTGTCAAGTGCTCAGCACTCCAGCGCTCTTGAAGCAGGTCCCTGTGCGAGCGCTAGCAGGCTCATGTGTCTGCATTGCTGTGATTAGGGACGGTACTTCAGTGCTGTCAAGGAACGGTTAGCCACAAAGACCCCGTTGAGTTAGCGGCACACAGGATCAACACGCACACAGACGGACGCTCTTATTCACAGGAGATTAGTGGCCACAACATCACACCCGCCTCTGGCTATAACTCACAAAGACTCTGAAAGAGCACCACCAGAGGGGCAAGACTCCAGACAGGAAGGGGAGGATGAGGAGGAGAGGAAGAGGGCGGGAAGGAAGTGAAGATGTCTGTATTTCACATCCTTGGACAGATTTGTCTCATGCTTGTCTCAGCTGCTGGAGCTCAACATGACTTATTGAGAAAACACATAAGGTCTTATAGGCGCACTAACTTTAATGTTCAATGTGTAAGTTTTCACTACTTGACCCAGCTTTGACATATACAGTGATAGGTGTAATGCATTATTAATTAATAATGAGCATTACATTTTTCCATTAAAAAAATAGGAATGAATATAATATAAAGTAGTAGTATGTATTTATAATGTTAACATTTTTGTTTAGTTTTTGTAATTTTATTAAATGTATTTTTGTCATTAAAACATTTTTTTCACCTAGATTTAATTTATAATTTTTTTTTATTTTAGTACTTAAAGTAATTTTGTTTATGCATTTTAAATTGAAGTAAAAAAATGTATTTGCAATTTTATTTTATTTATAATACGCACATAGACATCTTTTATAAATAAAATGTGTACATAATTTTAGACTAGTTTTCATAAGTACACTTTTTGATCCCTGCAGATTTTTTCCACAGATTTTTACAGTTTTTTGATAAGAAACTACTAACTAAGTTAAAGGTAATGTCTAAAATGTTTTACATTTTTTACAATGGAAAAATGATAGTTCTGTCAAAAATTCAAATTCTGTTATCGTTTATTCTCCTTCATATTACTTCAGTATGAATTTTTTCCATCTGTGGGACAAAACTAGATGAAATCAAATTAGGTTGCCAAGAAAAAAGCACTTGCATGAATTACATGTGCATCGCATGTCTTCTGATAATATACGATACCACCACTGACATATTTCAATATAAGTCACCACAAATATTCAAGCTCAAATAGAAATGTTTAAACATGCTCCTCGAATTTTGCTCACTCAGTTTCTTCCACACGAGAAAGAAAGACGCACGAAGGACATGAGTCTGAGCAAACGACGACAGAATTTCCCCTTAAGCTAAAGAGAGTTGTAGTTTCAGAAGCAGATTTCCTGCTCCGTTAGATTCTGCTGACGATCAGATAACAGAGCAGAAGGGAATTCTCCCTCTAATTCTTCAGTTTCTTTACTCATTTCTCTCTGTCTCAAGTTCGTCCCTGTGTAAACTCCGCAAACCTTAAGAGACGTCTGGCAAGGAAACAAAACTTTGCTATTAGTTTCCCCCTAAAAGTTGTGTCTGGGTGAAGTGGAATAAGTTTACCCCCAGGGCTTGGCAAGGGTCTATTACTCTCAGTACCTTACAGACCACCGGCGTTGCCATGGGAATAATCCCCGCAGACAAAAGGGAGGGATCAGCAGGGGAAATCAATGCCGTTGGGCTTTGTGGTTGGCTGGCACAGAGATCAGTCATACGTACTTGGGGTCACCGGGTCAGAGGCATCAATCACAGCTTCAGAACAGAGCGCGGAGCTTTTGAAAAGAGGAGAGAAAAAGGGAGGAGAGGAGGAAACATCTTCCATTCTGGTAATGGAGGGAAGAATTATCTTTGGAGCATTTCGAGGCACCATATACAAGTACAACAATAATTGGTTCCTGTAGTTTGAAAGACCAGACGCAGCTGGAGATGAGCCATTCAGAGTGTGTGTGTGTGTGTGTGTGTGTGTGTGTGTGTGTGTGTGAGAGAGAGCGTTCAATCGTGGGATGAGAGTTACATGACAAAATTAACATCTTGTCCAGTGCACGTAACTGATAAATTGCACTCTTTAAAGTGCTCCTATTATGGACTTTTGGAAGTGAATGAAAACATCCTGTAAAGTTTTAAATCTGAAAGCGCAAAAGTATAAAGTTATTGACTCTGAATCACTGAAACGAGTCCCAAGCCGTTTCATGTTGGCCTGAAAATGAAACATCAGCGTACCGCCCGCCCACTTGTTGGTCTTTTTGAATTGGTCTGAATGAAAATGCAAACTCATTCTTTGCCACTAGGTGCTTCTGGAGAATTGAAAGCTCACACTGAATGTATTTAAATGAAAACAAATCATTGGGAGTCGTAGAACAAACAAGGTAAAAATAAATGCGCATTATAAGACAACGAAAGTCTTTTTAGACCTTGCATGCATGTCACCTTCTTGTTTGGGATTCCCAAAACCAAAATACTAACCTTTCATTATGCATGATATAAACAAAGAATCTGTTTCTCTGGTGAACTTGCTCACCTCTGTAGTGAACGGGTGCCATCAGAATGAGAGCCCAAGCAGCTGATAACAACATCACAATAATGCACAAGTAGTCCACAACACTCCGGTTTAGGAATTAATATATCTTACTTCACAAGTAAAAATTGTTGTACTAGAGTGGTGTGGATTACTTGTAGATTATTAAGATGTTTTTATCAGCTGTTTCAACTCTCATTTTGACGGCACCCATTCACTGCAGAGGATCCATTGAGGAGCAAGTGATGTAATGCTAAATTGCTCCAAATCTGTTCCAATGAAAAACAGCAAACTCATGTACATCTTGGATGGCCTGAGGTTAAGCAGATTTTAAGGTATCCTTTAAGGTATCATTCATGCCTGCAGCACAAACAGCAAGGAGAGACGTTTATATTTTTGTGTAAGGAATTTGTTGAAATCCATATGCAAACAGCATAATAAATAGTGATGGATGGAACTGTTGTCTAAAGCAAAACCATATGCGTGGTTAGCAAAACTATTAAAAGAAACTGTTTCTTTACAATCCTAATTGTTGTTTTTACATCCTATCGCCCAGCCGCTGTTTCTAGAGGTTGTACCTCCAGAAGGTTTTTCTGGATTTGCTACAGCTGCCAACATTTGACGCACATTATAGCCAGAATGCTTCATTAGTTTGGGAGTTTTGCCACCCTGAGGCTCCCTGCAAACACCATTCAGTGAAACCTGATCTAGGGCTTGATTTCAGCCCCCTTAAAAGAAATACCAAAAAGCTTTATTTGACTCGTATGCATCTTTTGTCTCTCAAGTTGCATGTGGGCGTTTGTGTCATTAGGGCCCTAAAGCCTTCCGAGGGTTTATTGTGGTGTCAAAAACTGTAAATGCTGGTATTTCTGGCTCTCACAGAATGAAATGAAACTGTAAAAATACATGCAATCTTCATTTATATGACTGTGCATATGGTTTACACCAAACATGTGACCCCTTACACTGCATTGCGCATAAAGTACAAGATCCATCCTATTAAAAATACACACATACCCAAGAAAAATCTTTGCGAAGCTTAAAAGTTACAAAGTTTAAAAGTTTTGTGCAATAAAATATTTGGCAACCGAAACATGAACCTCCTGGAACCAATAAAAAGTACAAAAAAATACTATAGTATTACCATGTTTTTTTATTCCCCATGGTACCTGTTATATATATAACATTTCATAATGTGAATAAAGCTTGACACGCTCTCACTCTCTCTCTCTCATTGGATCAGTTTCTGTTCTTATGCCGTTTTGAACGCTGATCCTGGTGTTTAGAGCCGGTCACTCAAGTTTGTGGCCTTCTTATGGTGTTACAGTAAGACGATTTGGCTCTATCCCGCCTAATGAGCTGAAGACCGCAGTCAGGAGAAATGTGTCAAATGTGTGTGTGTTTGGAGGACGTTCATTCATCCATTTCCAGGAAACTCTGAGGCTTAAGAATATGAGACTCAACGCTCGGAGGTTGAGCCCTTTAAATTCAGTTTCTGCTCCACTCATATAATGAACATACAGAACAAAAACAAACGCAGGCGTTATCTGCAGTATCTTCCCCCTGCATTACAGCTAAAGGAATCAATAAGATTCTTGCGTTTGTTAAAGCTCTTACATGAATTCTTTAGTAAATCCTTGCTTCTTATCTGCTCTGCGAAGTTTGTTTCAACAAAGTAGTTTCTAGTTAATAGTGTTATTAGAATTGCTCCACGTAAACACTCTTTTCTTGGTGCTGTGATCAGGATATAGAAGTTGAGCAGACATGATAAGCAAGTTATTTTATCATGCTAATCAAAAAAAATGCCTTATTGTAAATACAATCTTTGCGTACTTTTCATAAAAATTGTTTTCTCTAACAATTGACATCATGACAAAACATTTAGTTTAGCTTGTATTGAAAGCGAAACATCTCTCTGCTTCAGTCTGAACTGCTCTAAGAAGAACCAGATCGAGCAGAAAGCAACAGTGCCACCTAGTGACGAGTCATTCTCACATGCAAACACTGAGCTATCTGTCAGCATCGATATATTAGCATTTGTATAAAACCTTGCTTTAAAAAAGAAAATGAGAAACAATACAGAAGCTCACTTTCTCACTCTCACACACATACGATTGCGGTTACAAAAAGTGTGTTGTTTCCAACAAGGCACGAACGTGTCAGTTCAAGTGTTTCGATGCACTCGTGCTGTATTCGTATTCCTTGGCAAGCGCTCATTGGTAAAGCTGATTTTGTAGAAATGTTTGGACAGCGATTAAATGGCAATTTAGAAAAGCTTTTAAAGTCTTCGGCGAGTAGAACTGATTCCAAAAAGCTACTTTAGGTTGATCTCCGAAAAGATCCTGTTTTTAAAAGTAAATCCCCTCCATTTCCACACTGACCTCCAACGCAGTAAGAAGCAGTTGTGATCGCTTGATATGGTAACTGATTATTGTTGTTAGATATCCGAGTCTGGACAGTCTTCCTCAGTGCTGAGGAAGGGCGGACTCGTGTCTGTGGTGCCGTATGAATGGTGAACGCTGCACTCATCAGATTCAGATGATGCATCTGGGTTCAAAACTTTGGGAAGATAAACCTAAAAAGGAGAGAGAGAGGGATTTTAGTCATTTTGAAATCAATTAGAACAAAAAGATGTAATATAAAAGTGTAAAACTTGCCGATGCAGATGAGCTCTGTGAACCTCTATCTGCGTCTTCTTCCTCCTCCTTAACCTGAATCATAGACGCAATTACATTTATACAATAACTGACACTTTTATCCGAAGTTACTTAAAATATAGCCAACAATATTTATAGTATATACAATGACAGGTTTATCAGAAAGTGAAGAGAATACAAAGAAAAAAAGTGTATTTCTTTCATTTACGTTAAAGCAGCTTACATTGTAGTTGTGCGGACTGAGGTATTTGAAATGTCCGAAGCAGGTGTAACTTAAACAGATAAAGATGGTCACACACAGAACCACTAAAGTGAACATTGACGTAGCCGCGCTGAAGCCTGCGGAGATTCAAAATCAACATAAATGCACTATATGACATTACACATATGAATACAACTGTATAAGAAACGCTGATTTAATTAGCCGGTTAGTGGACATTACCTGTTCTGAGCACAGAGAAGAAATAAAGCCAAATCAGGCATATGATTGGTGCAGCCAGAGCTTGATTGACAGCTCCCAGGTGAACCTGCCGATCAAGGCGGGCGGGCAGGTAAGCAAAATACAGGTTGTGCTTGTCCACCAGGTGTTTCAGCAGCAGGTACAGCAATCCTGTACGCATGGCCTGTGTTAATGAGATGTTACATACACTAATACTGTGTGTGTAAGGCTTTGACGAAAGAAATCAGACCGAAGGGAACGATGACAGGGCAGGTGATGCTGTACGCCATGATGACCGTGAACACACACAGAGTCCATCCGTACATCGCTCCGTACTCGAACTCATACGCCTGATTCTACAGAGTGTCGAGAGGTGGATCAGTAACACATTTCTGTTAACTCTATTCCAAATCAATCGATTCAAGGGATATTTTGACTTGCTTTCAATAGAAAGCATGATACAGGGTAACACTTTATTTTGATTATATACATATCAAAAGCCGCAGACAGACCTGTTTAACATATTTCCTCTCAGCAGCTGAATGCGCGAGTGCCAGACGCACGATGTAGAGCAGCAACCCTGGCAACCGCAGCAGCTCCATGCCCGAGCCCACCAGAGCCGCCGCAATCACGTAATTTACAAAGAACGCCCCCTGATCAGGTAAAAACACACACCTGAGAGAAGAGAAAACGGAAAGTCATCTATATATTTAGGTGCAGGCTGAACAAACCGATTTGATTTGAGCAAATAAAACAAGAATAAATACGCAAGATACCCACTCGAACTTCAGCTTCCCGTCAGACTGCTTATCAAACACCCAGCGGAAAAACACGGCTAGACTGAGAGGAAAGAGAACACATCTGTATTTGTCTACAGGCTCGCTTTGAGAACATTTGAAATCCACTGCTCTTTAAGCAAAAATACATTCATTTATGGTTTTAAAATTAAAAATCGGTTTCCTAGGGCAATATGGGGATTTTGTTGTTGTTGTTGATAAATTATAAAAATAAACATACATGCAAATAAATAAATAATAAGCTCCATGTTTGTGATTGTTTGTAGGGTTAAGGCTGAACATTTTTGCCAAAAATCTATATAATAATAATAATAATTATAATTATAATTATTATTATAACAACAACAAGAAGAAGATATTGAAACAAAACAATAAATACTACTTTTGTAATGTTTTGTGATATACAAAAATATATAAATTAATTATAATAATTAACAAAAAAATACTATAACAATAAAAAAAGAAAATCCAAACATTAAAACTAAAATAATAAATACTACTACTGTAATATTTAATAGTGTAAACAAATTGTACCTATTAATCATAATAATAACATAAAAATACAAAATACTACTATTGTAATATTTCACTGTCAGGTTAAAAAAAATTGCATCTAATGACAATAACAACATTCATTATCATCATCATCATCATCAACAGCTGGTACCTGGTGAGGCCCAGTGAGGGCAAAATCAAAACCATGAAGATCAGGAAGATGTAGAGCTTGTACATCATGCTCATATTTTCGCTGGACCTTTACATACACAGACAGATGAGCATCATTAAGCAAGCAAGTTGTGCGTGAGTGTGTGTGTATTTGAGCTTTACGGGTTACCTGGTCCAGTGGGCCTCTCCGAGTGTAGAGTAATAGACTATGGTGGGCAACAGGGCCGAGAAGGTCCACAGCAGAATAGTGGGGAAGAACTGGCTGATAACGGCGCTCTGCAAACACAACACACTCTCTTCACACCACTGCGCTTCATTTGTTCACATCATTACACGGTCGGTCACATACGTTCAGATAGTGAATGGGCTTGGTGACATTAAACTTGTCCATGGTGGTGATGATGATGGAGGGCGTTGTGAGGAAGAAGAGAAGGACAAAGAGTGCTACATTAAGCACCACAAAGCGTAGCCACCATCGCCACCCGCGTATTGACAAATTCTCCCTTAAAGAGAAGAGAAGAAGGTGAAAGGGTTAATATTGTGAGGTGAACTGTTATAATCTTCTCTATAAACTAAACAAGGTTGTAATATAATACGATTTTCTTCCAAAAAGGAATAACACTACATACCAGTAGATATTATACGGGTGAGGAGCGTAATTCACTTTCCATTTGTTCACCCTCAGTTCTGCGCTCTTAGAGGAAGGTTGAGGCTCCCGGCCACACCCACACCTGATTACCCGGCCCATTTCTTCTCCGGCCACACCCCTAACCCCGCCTCCACATTGCAGTGCATTGAAATCTTTCAGAATACTATGAGAGAAAAAAAAAAAACAGTGGGCAGGTTCCAAAAGTAAAACCTCCGTTAATTTTCTCCATAAGTAAACACACTTTTTTAGAAGTAACATATAAACCTAAAGACATATCGCAATAGATTTCACCTTAAATTCTATTCCAAAATGTGGCTTTTAAGGCAGAATAATTTAGCATTATTTTTATACATTCTGAGAGTGAATCACTTACTAAGTGGCCATATACTCATTTTGCAGAGAGACAAATGCCATTCCCAGAGGACGCAGTTCTTCCCTCTCCTTCAGTTTGTCTTCTTCCTCACGCAAAGCAGCTTCCTGTGAGCTGTAGAACTCTATAGCATCAACCTATAAATAAACACATACTTTACTTAGATGCCCAATGCTTGAAAAGTCAAATGGTGGTAATCCTCACCTCTTCACAGCCCTTACAGTGGCAGCAGCACAGGTGGCTGCACGAGCGCGGGTTGATGACCTCACGGTGTCCCTGCCGCTGCAGTATCTTATTGTAATGTTGCAGGTTTTTTTCGGCATGTTTTCTGTTACCAAAAATGACAATAAAAAGTATGACATCTTTTTTTTTTTTTTTTTTTATTGTTTCAAAAATGGTTAAAAATGTTTAAAATTCTACTTGAAATAATTTTAAAAAATTTACTGAAATAAAATACTTAAACTTATTTTATTTCAGCTAGTTTAGTTTAACCTGAAGTACTGTCCTAAAATAGCTAACTTGAAATCTTTTTTTTTTTTTAAGTATAATAAAAAGTATATTAATTTAAAGCATTAATAAAAACATACATAGTATATGTATAATAATACTGGATGATATTGGTCTGTGACAGCATGTTTATAAGATCTATGATCTAAGATCTATCTAAGATCTTTCTTACCTGTTTCTGTTGAGGGCAATCAGTTTGGCAACATCATAACACAAGTTAACATCAGTCACTTGACAGGTAGGGTACGCCTCCCTGAAGGCAAATATATGGTCAAGACACATTAAAAGTAAAATATGTCATTTCTGTAATAGACATATAATCATTTGTTTCTGAATACATGTCCTAAAAATAAAAGTGAACAGAATGAAGTCTTGGAAAATCACTTTCACTTACATGAAGTGAGTTTTTATACACTCTTTACTGGCTGCAGTGGGTACAGGCCTCACAAACAGGGTATTTCTAGCCTATGGAAAAATAAACCAGGGTCAGACTATGTGTATGTGTGTGTGTGTGCATGTGTGAGACAGTGTGAGAAAAAGAGAGAAAGAAGCGGCTTACTATCTCTCTCTTGGTTCCCTTCATTTTAGAGGTATGCCGTCTCAGCAGGGCCACGGTAATCATGAGATACAGAACTGCAAATACTGTGTGCAGCCAAAGCAGCATATCACTGCAAAGACATCATGTAAAATACAGCTTAAACACACGCTGATACACACAGATATACGAGATAGATACATACTGTACATACCCCTGCTTAAGATTCCCTATGGTAGTTCTCCCAAAACTGTAGGGATCATTGCCTGGAAAAGAGAAATGAGTCAGACTTTTTCCCCATCAGCAGAGACTGAAGTCTAAGTAAAGAAACTTCACAATATTTCATATGGTGACATCATGCAAGATTATAAACCACTACCGCCCTTCCTAAAACTAGGCATCACAGGCCTAAGCACATTTTAGCTATATAAAAAACAGTGGAAACAGTGTCCAAAATCAAATATAAATAAATATAAAAAAAGAAAAAGTATGTTATTGCATTATATTATTCTAACTACTAATATATATATATATATATATATATATATATATATATATATATATATATATATATATATATATATATAAACTAATTACCCCATCTTAAATAAAGAAAGATCTCCAAAACTATTTCAAATCATCAAGAAAATCTGACAACAGTATCACAAATTAAATAGTGCTTAAAAATATTTTGTGAAATGAATGTCTTCATATCAAAGTCATAAACAAAGATTTCATACATTAATTATGTTATACTTAATAACATTATATTATTACAAATTATATATGTAATACATTTTCAAAAAATATGTATTATTATTATTATTACAATATTATTGGAATTTAATGTAAAGCTTTTGTGGTTTAATAAACATTTATTCTTGTGATGCAAAGCTGAATTTTCATCAGCCATTACTACAGCCTTCAGTGTCACATGATCACATGATTTCAAACGTCTCTGCACACTTTTATTCTTTCATTTTCCCATGTCAGTGTCTCTGGTATTAGTCAAGAGATATTAAACAGAGAAGCAGCTCACTAGTTTATAACTGAGCTACTGTATGAAGGATTCTTGAGACCCCATTGAATTTTAAAGTGTGTGTGTGTGTGTGTGTGTGTGTGTGTGTGTGTGTGTGTGTGTGTGTTAAATACCCAGCAGGTTGCCAGATAGATTGACTGGTAGGATGATGGTGACAGAAAGCACAGAGATGATCAAGAGCAGGATGACCAGGTGTTTCTGAAACGACAGATAATGTACTGCATCCACCCCACATTTCTCCTGGACTGAAGTCTCACTGTACACACACACACATACACACACACACACACCAGTTTCACATCTTAGTTTATAATAGGACTTTCCCATGCAAACTTCCCTATTTGAGCTTTGAAAAAAGTAGCAATATCAAGAGATAAATGCTGTCCAGTAGTGAACATGTAAAATAAATAAGCGCTTACTCCATATTGACGATGAAGTTGATCCAGGAGCAGCAACCCTACAGGAAATGAGGAAGATGTCGATGATGTCATGAATGATGTAATAATGAGGATGACGAGGAGGTCGAAACTCACCTTTTCATATTCGGGCTCTTCGCCGGACATGGATGATGTCATTCTACTGTAACGCCGTTTAGTAGCATGTCTGAACCTGCAGCAGCCAAAAACATCTCACCATCCTCACCGTGCAAAATCAGTTTTCTTCACTCAAAGCATGATACAAAAAAGATTATAAAATGATATATTTAAATTAAAATTATTATATTATTGAAAAAAACAATAAAATACGTAATAAAATCCAATATAATATAATATATGTTAGAATATAAACTAAATATAAAAAGAAATATAAATATATAATTGTGTTTTTGCTAGTTTAACACTGCACTATTTCTGCAATGTTTGACAATTTAAAATAACTTCTAACACTGTATGCATTCATAGTGACTACGACGGCTTTCATCTCACACACCTTTCAGTCTCTGCGACAAGAGCGAGTCTCCCATGATCCCACAGTCTCCTTCTGATCAGAGTGAAGACCATTAGCAGTATCTGCAGGAGGACACACAGCACCATCTATTTACATCTGTACCAACCAATCAGAGCACACGGCTCAAGCAGTTCAAGCCAATCGGATGCCGAACTTACCACGAAGAGTGAGAAGTCGATGAGCAGAACGATGGGCACTCCTCCAAAGTTCACCCCCTTGAGGACGGTGCTCTGAGTAGCACTGAAACAGCTCGTGTTGTCCCTATCTACAGTTCTGTTACTCACCGACACAGAAAAGTGCTCCCACCACGAGGAGGCCATCTGGAAGACAAACAGGTACAAATTACACAATTTTACTTTTGCTGCGGCTGAAAACATTTGTTTCGGTGACACGTATGTCATCAGCATTCCCCAGATTACTATCGTTTGTTCATCTTTATTTATCCATTTAATATTTAGTCGATTAAGCATTGTTTTTTCCATTACAGACTTGCAAGAGAAGAACATGATCCTGAACGTGCATACGCACACATTAGATTCACGGAAAATACAATCTAATAAATAAAATAAATAACTAATATTAAAATAGAACAAAATAATAAAAACAAATTAAATAACAACATGTATTACAATTAAAATATAATAACAAATAAAATAATATAAAAATCAATTGAGCAAATACAGCTATTATTAAAATTATAAATTATAAATTATAAAAAGATAAAAGATGAAACATCAATATCAATATAATGATTATATCAATCTACCTGAAAATTAAAAGCATAACATTTAAGGTATTTTTTTCTTATAGAAACGTCGAAGAAAACTTTATTGTGCGATATACGTCACAGGTTGGTATTGAAAATGTGTTTAAGATTAGCTGGTGTTAGCCATGTTTGACTCGAAGCATGAATCTCCAGCGTTGTGTCACACGCGCTTCAACTTTAGAGGAAGTCCTTCATAACTTTATTGCAAACAAAACTAAATTACACAACAGTATACCTGTAGATCACATGAATATATTGCATCAGCACGGAAAAAAAGTTTGGGGGATTTACGAACACGATAGTGCCTTAAATGCTTTATTACTAAAGGTCCTCGATGGAGGATTATTGGTGACTGAATTGATGTTAGATGTTTGAGCATTATGCATGCATTACACATAAACCATGGTACATTAGATGCTATAAGAATTTGTTGTTAAAGTAAAAATTAAAATTTAGCCACTAGCTCACTAAATCATCCATTATCCCACTCTGGGGTCTCCTATAGATCCTCTATTACTTTCAGATGATGGTTTTTTTTGGTCAGGTGACATTTTTCTTACTTCGTCTTTTGACGAGTTTCAAAATATACATCAATATATACATCATAAGTTTTAACAGGCTACGTTTATCAGCAAATGACACACGCATCACGAAAATGTGCTTCTTTCTCAGTTAAACGAACACCGATTTAAGAACTAAAAAACAAGCTAAAATTAAGTACAGATGTGAACTCCCACAGTATGTCAGATGAAAAACATCAAGGCACTCATCAGTGAGCAAGCCTTAGTTTGCGATGTGTCTGAGCAGTGTGAAATCACACACATTTGCAAAACATCTTTTCCTAAGAAAGGTCTCAGCAATCGCAAGGATGGTCTCATGATGCATGATAACAATAAAAAAATTCTACTTCACATTCACGATATTGTGCTCACTGCTAACATGATAGTCACCTGCCCGTGCTGTCATATAAGTAACATTCTGTATGACTGAACTTCTTCTTTATAATGTGGAAACTTATTGTTGCCCAACCGACCGCTGACCAGAACCGCCACAACGGTCAGCGGCTGAGAATAAATCCGAAAACAGCTAGCTTGACTAGCGACTAAACTAAATGTCGTTAGACCCATGACTGTATGTAAACAGAGCTTATCAAGAACACACCACTAAACAAATACAACTAAACAAACACTAATCGGACACATTCATCGACATAATGACGCTACTGTGTAACGGCTGGACACACTCACCCCGTCCGGTTCAACTTCCGTTATGAACCGAGGCATGCAGCGGCGCTTTCTCGAGGCTTAAAAACAAAACAAAACCATAGCTCGGTGGATTTTTTTCTCTCTCTCCTTTGGATCGTGCAGAGCCGGTCGAGCTGTCAGCTGAGAGTAAACTAAACTTTGCACTGACTCACATCCGCACATGCGCAGAGACACCGATCTCCGCCCAACCTGACAGTTGCATACAAACGCGCGAAATGACTTGGGAAATGCAGGAAAATAATAAGAATGAAATATTTTAAATCAAGTCTAATTAAGAAAGAAAGAAAAAAATCGAACATAAGTCACTATTAAAAAGTATGTCACGTGATCCTTTAAAAGAACAGGCTAATCATTTCTCGAAGTAAACTAGGCTAGGCCTAAATAAAAACGATTTTAATGTGATTATATTATATATATATATATATATATATATATATATATATATATATATATATATATATATATATATATATATATATATATATATTAGGCTATTGAGTATTTTATGCATTTGTATGTTTTATACTTGTATTTGATATGCATCAAAGTACGCCTTTCTTTGAAGCCTAATAATTTCTGAAGATCACGTTCTAAGCCTTGTAAAATTTAGCCTATCTATTTACTTGTAAAGAAAAAAAAACGTTATTAAAATATGTTCTACAGAAAAGCACTAGGCCTATTTCAGACAAATCTACAATTTCACATCTCATGCCTATCTGTGTAATTATTATATATAGTTTTTTAATTCACTAGCAATTACAGTGCATAAAGGTGGTATGTATTTTACGCAAAACAACACGCAATAAACGATGTACAATGCAAGCTAAATGTATTTTTTTTAAAAATCCAACCACGTTATTAGATTGCTTTCATGTGTCGTAAATGTCCAAACAGCGTCTGATTTAATTGGTGCATCCTCACATTTGGCTTAAATAGATTACCCCGGCGCCGGAGGGAGGGGGTGCGAGATGAAGAGAGTCTCTGAGACTTTACAGTGAATCCCGTGTGATTGACAGGGCGGCTATATCCGCGCAATATCATCCCGCTCACGTTCTCATTGGCCTCTCCGTGGCCCTCCGCGGCTCCATCTGACGCGCGAATTAACCCCCGCCGCGGCTGGAGAAGGGCGACAGGTTCCCTAATCAGCGGCTGATTGCGGCGCGGCGCTCGGGGAGAGAGCCGCGGTGATTGGGGGTATGGAGGCTTTGATTGTTTTCAGTCAGCCTGACAGCTGAGGAACACTGCCTTTAATCAGCGTAGTCAAGATACTGGCATGAGTGGCAAATGAACAGTCGAGCGCGCGCGGCCTCGTTTAGATGGAGCTACTGTAAACACGACAAATAGAGCGTGGAGCATTAATCTTACTTCTGTCTGTGCTGTGTGCATGCGTTACAATTACAGCTCAGGCTGGGGATTATTCTATAGAAACTTAAGCATTGGCTAGTAACTTGTTTTTCTTTCTTATTTATTCATTTATTTTATCTTTGTGTGTGTGTGTGTGTGTGTGTGTGTGTGTGTGTGTGTGTGTGACTGCTTGAACACAAAGTATGATTTTTGCCTAAATAACAAAGAACAATAAAAAAATTCTAAACCAAATAACATGCATATTTTTGTA
The DNA here is from genome assembly GCF_018831695.1 of Puntigrus tetrazona. NCBI lineage: Eukaryota > Metazoa > Chordata > Actinopteri > Cypriniformes > Cyprinidae > Puntigrus > Puntigrus tetrazona. The sequence goes on from NC_056702.1 coordinate 1,918,609, forward strand.
AAAACCTTTAATAATTAAATAAAAATATAAATAAATATATATATATATATATATATATATATATATATATATATATATATATATATACTTTATACTTTAATATATATATATATTACTTTATTGTATCATTCATTATTAAAACATATTTTATATGTTTTTATTATAGATTCACATTTTTTGACACAGTGCTAAATAATATCAATACAGTTACATTCTCTTATAATAAGAATGTTAAACACATTAATGGAAAGCATTTCTTTTCAACTGAATAACCTGTATTTCACTGACAAGATAATTTAGCATAATGGAAAACAAATTAAAAAAAACGAGATGATAAAACTGAAAGCTTCATGCAAAACTGATAAGTGTGGGATTAAAATCATGTTTATTGCTTTATTGCAATTTTGCTTCTCTTGAACTCTGGACGGTTGTTCTTAATTCATATGATTTTGGGATTTCATGATTATTCATATGATTGCTGAATCATGATTTTGGGAATTTACAGTATGTTTTTGCTCCACTGGTGAACTCCCGAATGTCTCTTTTGAAAAGCTCTCTGGTGTTGAGCTCACTTTAAAATAAGATTATAGATCTGATAATACAGATCAGCATGCTAACGTTGGTGCACTGTTCTGCATTATAACACTCGGGAAAGCTTCTGTGCCAGGATTGGGAATCCAAAGAGCCAGAAGGCCAATGAGCACGAATATCACAAAACACCAGAATAATGATACCATATTTATCTTTCCAGTCTTTCCATGACTTACTTAACTGTTACTCTTAATGATTGAGTTAATAAAATGGTTTGAGTCTACTCTAAAATGAAACTTCTGTCATCATTTACTCACCCTCATGTCACTTTCGGTTCCCATTGACGTTCTTCTCTCTTTTGAGAAAAGAATCTAAATCCAGGCAGACAACCTGCAGAGCATCGCAAAATCGCATGACTCTACAACAAAATAAAAATGTTTTAAAAAATAAAAATGTAAAAATAAACCAGCAAAATAAATATTTCTTTTAAACAAAAACAAATGTCCATATTAAACAACATATTTATAAAATGTATCGGCCCTAAAGGGATAATTCACCCAAAAACACTCTTTGAAATATCATCTTTTGTTTTCCGCAGAAGAAAGCATGTTATTCAGGTTTGGAACAGCATGAGGGTGAATAAATAACGAGAGACGTGAACTACAATAAATAAATAAATAAATAAATATAATAAATAACGTGAACTACATCTTTAATAAGATTTCACACTTTCTTTCATCACAGCGCTTCATTCTCATGTGCGTCAGACGGCACATTTCTGTATGTCATTCAGGAAAAACATGCTGTTATTCTTGATCACGCAGCGTGCCACAGTCATCAGTGTCACATTCTTATACTTTACACTTCACGAACGTTGATCATAGCTGGTATCTACAGCTCTTCAGACCTGCTCGGTGAATAAATCTCATTATCCGTACTAAACGTGGTTCTTGCCAAAGCATCATTTAGCTGCAGAAGATGACAGTATACTTCAAATGTTGAATTTTTTTTATTTGGTTTAACACAGCAAATGACTTGCTTATCTCAGAGCACGGGACACCGAAGCCTCCGCGGCAGGTTTTTCGAGAACACATGGTCCAGTTATGGGACCTCAAAATATTGCCTGAACCTGGTGGTCATCTTCCGGCACGGTCCTTTTGAATGTCAGAAAAAGTGTTTTATCAGCAGTTGAACCGTAACAAGTACAAGAATAACATACTACCGAACAACGTTGGTATAAAGTTTTAAATCTGAAAGTGCACCCTGTACAAAGTTATTGAGAAAGAGTCAGCTCTGAATCACTGAAACAAGTTTAAAACGATTGCCAAGCCGTTTCAAGCCGATGTCAAAATGAAACATTAGCATATTGCCTGTCCACTTGTTGGTGTTTTAGTTTTGGTCTGAATAAAAATGCCAACTAGGTGCTGCTTTTGGAGCATTACAAGCTCATAAACACTGTTGAAAATAACACTGACCAATCACCCAAAGGGTTAGAAATGATTTCATTGATATTATTGATATTAAAAGTTCATTGTTTAGATGATCTTGAAACTCTGAACTAGAAAGAGTCCTCCAACCTAACTGTTCAGTTCCAGCGAGCCTCTCGAACCCCACACTTCACAAGATAACAAAAACCTCAACCAAATCCTACTGTTACGCATCTTTGCATGTTGTCAGTGTGACTCAGACTTTTCTACTTTTCTGTTCACCTTCTTCCACAGTCCTCACCTCTCTCTCTCTCTCTCTCTCTCTCTGAGCTAGAAGATGTTACTAAAACAGTCTGATTGTGCTTCCTCCTCTGGTGCTCTAAAAACAGAAGTCTTGTCTCCTTCCTGCTCACACCTCTAGACTTTAAAAGAGATCAAGAGGCAAGCGTACCTGACGCAAGAAACACCACAAAAAAACTCCCAGTAGAAAAACAGATTTTAAAACTAATTTCTGCATAATCTAATAATTATGCATAGGTTTTGCATGCGATAATATACAGTATAAGTTGTCTACCTGTAGAGCTGCTTACTCATTATGCTGTAGTGTTACATTTTTGAAAAAACTAAATTGATTTGATGAATAAAATAACATTTTTTTAAAAACTCTGACTCTGTGACCTCAAACGGTGATCTTATCAATTGTCTGTCGGCGTTGAGCTGCTGAGTCACTCCAACCAAAGACACAAAGTCACAAAACCAGGATCAGAACAAACACTGCCTGTCTTCAAAACCTGCTATTTGCATTTTATTTAAGCAGCCTACTTAGTTTTATTCCAAACGCATATTTAATAATAGAACAGGTCGGTCAGGATTGCTAAATGGAAGGAAGAAGGTCAGATCTGAACGTTTTCTATTTAACTATTTATAAAAGGAAATATTTTACATAACTATAAAGGCACACCAGTGCTGCACAAAAGTTAGTGCAATGATCTGAGTGCACAGCGTTTAGGATGAACGCAAACGATTTAATCAGGAAAGTCAAGGTCAATGTATATGTTATAAATCGTTTTGTATAAAAGCGTCTGCCAGTAGCATAAATAGTAAAGGTTTTTATTGCATAATGCAACCTTATTAAGGTCAATTGGGATACTTCAAAATAGGGGAAAAGTATATTATAACTTTAAAAAAACTTTACTGGGATAGCAATGGTTTAAAGTAATAAGGAAATCCCAACGAATTGATTTCTATGGTTTAGGAGTCTTTGTTTGTTGTGGCGGAAATGACGCAGTTACTATCCCTCACCACTAGAGAGCGCTGCACTTCTATTTTTCAGCCCACATCACATAAAAGTACCAAGCGCTCGTTGTTTACAATATCTCGATAGATAATACCGCTGGAAGTCTTCACATGTCATGTATATGTGGTATTTTTGCTATTTAACTCTTATAATCATCACCCAGAATATTCAGGTTAGCATTTTCTGAGCTGGTTTGAGCCGGTTTAAGCTGTTCCATAGCTGGTAATGAGCTGGTTTAATCTGGTCGTGTGCTGGTACTAAGCTGGTCATAAGCTAGTTGCTTAAGACCAGCATACGACCAGCTAAGAACCAGCTCATAACCAGCAGCCATGCTTCAAAACACACCAAACCAGCATACGCTGTTTTATTTTTGATCGGGGTAGGCCTGCCAACCACAGATACCGTATTAATGATCGCAACAAAAATCTATGCATTCAGTTTATTACTTCCATTATGTTAGAAATTACCAGTTATAGAAGCCATCTTATTTCTTCAAATACGTGTATTTCAGACGGTGTTTTTAATGTTTATAACGCGTGACATTTTGACAGTTGCTCCGTCAGAAACCTCCCCTCCCCTTGTGAATAACCTTGCCAGATTACCATACAATTATCATATCATTACCATCTCATTATCACGCTGGAGCCAATGCAATTGCGCTTTAAATTCTTTACGTTTGTTATTTCATTCTGCACTATTCGATTTTCTAGCGCGCGTGAAACGTAACTGGGCTGTTTAGTGTATTTATATTATAAAAAGCATCGATTTGCAACGGAGGTCCGGCCTGCTTAGTGCCGCTGGTTACCGAGTGGAGTAGTTTAATCATATCGAGGTCTGTGTGTCGTGTAAGGGCCATCCAAGTGTATTAAACACCTGCAGGTGGTCTGATATCTCTCCAGCAGTATAATTACTTCTCGGCGTCCACAGAAATCACCCGAAATCCCACTGTGCCTGACCTAATCTGCAACTCTTTCCTCAGAGGTCCGGATAAAGTGCATCTACCTGTCTCTATTCAGCAAACATGAGCGTCAACCGTCCGTATCTTTCTCTCAAAGTGACCCGGGCTTCATCTCATATACATTAGATCATCCAAAGGGGTTCATTTTTCTCCATGCCTCTCTGTTCTCCATTACAATATTAAAGAGAGTCTTACTTAAGCTTCTACTCAAGGGTGGCCGTGAACTGAAATTTTCCCCAAAGTGCTCCAATCCATCACGAGGACAAGACTGGGCAGAGCGTCCATGCATCATTTTGGAGAAGACGAGGGAGGGCTGTGGGTGTAACGGAGAGAGCGAGGCAGCGCCGGTGGGCTTTTCTTGCCAGTAGGGGGGTAGCCGAGCTGTGAGCTTTAGAATATCATAATCTAAAGGCTGGTTTTAATTTGTCATAATAAATGAGAAAGCTCTCTCCCCTGCAGAGACCAGAGGCTTTCTTTGGCTCGTCCACATGCTGAGCGCGTTTGGGCCACAAATGCAAAACAATAGTATACATATGTGTTTATTGTATCAATATGATTATTGCAAACATCACTGATGCTATTGCTATATTAGCTGTTAGGGTTTTGAACAAGTTTAAAATATCAAAGATGCAGAGGAGAGGCATGCTATCACTCTTCTAGGCAATATGAGTTTTAAAAATATGAAAAAGTGACTCTATAAATTGATGTCATGGCAGAATACCACAGAGACTCCTTGTGAAAAAGAAGTGGACTTGCTGGCCGTACACTTGTAGCGTACTTCAAATCTTAAAAGTGCTTGCGGATAATAACAGTAATAAAATGTGGCCACTTACGTGATTAATTATTTTTTCTGTGTTTCTTTTAAAATGCAAAAATGTTAATAAAGTCAAATTAGTTTTACTTTAAAGTCAAGTTGAAATCACGTTTTAATAATGTTTTGTAATGTAGTACAATTATGTGCTGACTAAATACTAAAGCTACACTATTAATTACACAGTTATATCTTATTTTTAGAATTGTAGAATTTCAAGAACACTTTCATATGTAATTTTGACATTTCTTACAAAACCCTCCTAAGTTAAACTAATTGCATTAATACAAATTCATACTAATATATATACACACACACACACACACACACACATATTTTAAACATACAGTGTGTGTGTGCATATACATATATTATATACATATATATGTGTTCATATATGTATATAAAAAAAATGTATTCATTGCTGATAATACGCAATTACATTTCTAAGACCATCACCATGCCCTAAGTGTAGCTACTTAAGCTACCCAAATTATAAACCGCTAGCATTCACCCTGAACCCTTTTGCATCACTGTATTTTGTACAGGCTTACATTTTCCTTTCGTCGTTTAGGAAATAAGAGACATGAGACGTCACCGCTGTGAATTAAGACTTTAACGGCAGTGTGATTGACAGGTGTCATATAACAGTCAGCGGGCCTCGGCAATTTCTCGCTCTCTGTTTGCAAAACATTAGCGTTAGCGTAAGGGAGAGAAAGACGTGCGAGATCAGGTCGCCGCGGTACAGATGTTTTAATTGCGTTTGTGTCAGTGTGAAACACGATTAGCGTTTCTGCTCATTAACGAGCTGATGGGCCCCTCGTTCCGACACCTCGCTAATGCGCTAACACACTAACACCTCACACATCACATTCGGATGCAAAGACTGAAACAGAATCTAATCAACAAGGACAGCAACACATACACTTAACCGCTCCGCAGCAATTAGATGATCATTTGCTCAAGTCTTTGTTTCCGTGTGTATGCGCGAGTGTAATTACATAATGGACGGTTGAATACGGCTGAATTTGGTACGGAGAAGTTCTCCGGCCCCTGCTGAGGTGAGGCCGACAGAATGATGCCTTGTGTTTTTGGGTTACAGCCATGTTTGAACGCGATGCTGTTGGTGCGCTGAACGTGACCTCGTGAATGTTCAGCCTGTTTATTTCCAGCTGTTCAGATGCGGACGATGGCAGCTGTTGTGTTTCCAACTGATCGGTTATTCAGCAAGACGCCAAGTACAGGTGTCAACGGTGAATGCTCACGGAACGTTCCGCCAAGGTTCTCTGACAGTTACAAATCAGCATTCTAATGGCATTAATAGAACGTTCATCTGAAATGATACGGCCTTCCTAAAACGCTACATTTGTAAAAAATGCTAAAAAGAAACATCGCCTTAACATTTTCAAATGTTACTATTCAAATGTTCTGCGAACCCTTAGGAGTAATGTTTTTGTAATTTAATGGGAGAATTAAAAAAACATTCCTAGAACATGTTTTTGTTAGCTGCGGCGTAAAGCAAGGACACTAAAGGCCGTACGGCTCACACCAGCTGGCCTCTAACATTAACGGATTTGATCGTTTTTTCGCTATTATCATTTTTTAAATATTACAATAATGCGAATTTGATTGCTTTCGAATCCGCTTTCTTCTGACAAGCCATTTCTTGGGAACAATATTCACTGTAGTCAAAATGTTTTATGCTTTTGGTGAAATGTGGCTGATGTTTAGAGCAGAGAGCATTCAGGGAATTATGGTTCTCAAACAGTGTCCCAAACGGTCCCCCATCTGCCAACGCTTGCTTTAGTTCAAGCTGAAGCGTTTTGATAAAGCCACTGTAAATTTACAGCACTATCATTTTATAAGAAATGCATTACTATTTAAAATTCTAAACATTTAATTGAAATACAACATATTATATTTTAATAAATACGTTCAAACGAAATGTATTTACAAAATAAGGACACCATATCAAATTTTTAAATGTATTTAATTAGATTTATATTGTTTAATGGATTTTAAAGCATATTTAAAGTCACAATAGAGCGCACTGAGGCTGTAGTTTTAGTATCACCCTGGTTTTTAATAGAATTTTTCCATTCGTTTTTGGATATAGAGCATAAGCTCTTCTTATTCATGAACAACAAATATATGCTTCTTAAATGTTTTTTTTGCATTATCAGATTTTAACAAATTGTATACATTTTGAAGCCTTCATAAAAGGCTAAATGTAGGCTCTAAACAAACTACACCATGGTTATATTGACTTCAACATCATTAAACTTCAAAAAGCTAGGCCTACTTTATTAATATTAAAAAAAAGTAACCGCCTTTTTCTATAAAAGCTATTAAAAACACAAGTGGTTATACTGATGTATTTTATGTCATAGAATAAAACATAAAAATATTTAGAGCTTGTGTTAACCCGCAGACATTTTTTCAGGCATTTAGAAAAAATAGAAAAAAACAAACAGAAAGATGGAACCAGAAGTCCAAAAGAAGCTATCTACAAAAATATGTAATTTCTATAACATTCTATAGGAGAGAAAACAATACTTACCAAAATGGATCCCAGTAGATTACCAAATAAATAAATAATTTTAATAAAGAAAAAAAAATTGTGAGCCTCTAAACGAAAGTCATTTTAATGGCCGTGTTGGGTGGAAGTGTTTTAAAGCTGTTGCAACGCTTTAAAGTGTGTGCTATACGTCCCAAAACGTATACATGACAAATAGTATATGTAAATAGTTTTAAATGCACCGTGCCCATCATATTATTATATCACACCCTGATATATTCTGCTGAATATCATGAATGGCATTTTGCTGAATCTGGCTTTTGTTTGGCTCGCTATCGCATCGCTTGCACCAGATTACTCACTTTCTGTGTGTCAAGCACGGCAAGAAATAACACAAAGGAGCTCACAATAAGTAGATTTGCTTTGGTCTCCGGTCGCAGTATGTGTGTGCGGAGGCTGCGGCGGTGTGATACGGGTTGAACACACGCTCTGAAGTGGACAGATATGAAGAATGACATTTAAAACGCTGCACTGTTTGTCAGTTTCTCAGACCCTCGCACTGACTCAACGCACCTTAGCGCGGCTGTCAATCATCCGCGCGTCAAACCTGCGAGGACGAGGAAGGTATGTTTATACTGGCAGGCGAGACTAAACAAAAACCAAAAGACGCAAACAAGAAACGGAGGGGAGATGAAGGGGGCGAGAGGCATAAAACGGGGAGAAAGTGTATCATAGAGACGCTGAGGAATCAAGAGAAACCTTAGCAGCCCTTTCCTCCTCCTCCTCTCCCTCTCTGGCTGTCTGTCTCTCACCTGCGTATCAGTCGTCTGCGCCGTGTTTGATTGACAGCTTGGCAGAGATCAGTGTCTAGCTGATGTGAGGGTGGCAGACCTGGAAACGCAGTGAGAGGGTTTATCAGCTGCACAGAGAGAAAGAGAGAGAGAGAGAGAGGGGGGGGGGAGGTAGAGAGGGGTGCACAGAGAAAAGAGTGTGAAAGAGCTACAGGGAAGGAGAAAACGATGAAGGGAGGAGAGAGAGAGAGAGAGAGAGAGAGAGAGAGAGAGAGAGAGAGAGAGGAGGGGGAGAGGGCTCTTTTACTGCCGGTCTAGAATGTGACCGGATTCTTAAACAGCTTTACAGAGAGTAAGAAACAGCAGCCAGCAATTCATCAAACACATACCTGCACACACACACGGGTGAATGTAATGAAACCACAATCACGAGGTAAAAAATAAGATATTATACTACGTTTGTGTTGATTAACTAACTAACTTGTTAACTAACTACTTTTTGATTTCTTATCTGTTTATTGCACTGTGATATCATATTACTGACAATTAAGCATAGTATGCCTTCACATTCTCATTAAAGTAATGAGGATTTTTATTTGTTAGTCCCATTATTCTCAACCGCGACTGTCATTAGATTTTCATAAATTTAATGTAATAATAGTCATTGAAGTTTTTAAAAAATTATGAATGCAAAAAAAAAACAAAAAACAATAGTTATGAATATAAATGCAGTACAACAAATGCTGCCGTGTTTATTTTTTTGCTTTACATGAATTTGGAAGAACACAGAAGCTGGCAGGAAAATCTACTTAATTATCATGAAAAATAAAAAAACTCAAAAGGACAGACCTAATTATTTTCACTTTTTTTTTATAATGTTTGGAGAAAAATTATTTTGAAAAAGTATATATCGTTTCAATACATACTGCCGTGATGTACACATACACACGCAAACAAATGCACATAGTGCTGTCAAATTATTAATTGCTGATTAATCGCATAACATGAGAATAGGCTTTATATCCTAAAAATAAATTTTGAATTAATGCCCATCTAATCATTACTTATAGATGAACATACAGTGCTTCCCTTGAGAACAGCCACACACCTGTTTAACACCTTTGACAGCGGAGGGTCCTTCCCTGACAATCCCTGCGAGTCTGTTTTATGAACAATAAAAGCTTTAAACAGCAACACTATGTCTTTGCTTTAAATGGCGATGTCTTTCCTTTAAACGGCTGCTTTATAGCGTGAGTCGTAAAGGCTGTATAATTCAGCAGCATTTTACTGATGCTGCTCCTGGCACTCTGCCTGCCAGTCAACAAATGACGCTTGTGCCGCGGAGGGCGGAAGAGAGAGAGAGAGAGAGAGAGAGAGAGAGAGAGAGAGAGAGACCCAGATGCCCTGCTGCACTGAATCACTAGCTGTGCTTAAACTCTGTGCAGTGAGACAAATTCCATTACAGAGACACACAAACCTCGAGTCGGGCCTGACATACTGCCAGAATTTTGATAAGATTAGATCTCAGATAAAATTAGTGAAGAATCATTTCTGTGCTCTGAAACCACGTGATGTCGTGAATATTTCATGGGATTCTAATCATTTGATTATGAATATTCAATATTATATCAGCACATAAATAGATTATGTTTGTTTTTAAATGTAACGCGTCTTAAACAAGCTTTAGAGGCTGTCGATTTTACAGAATGTGATTTCAACTTGTCCATAAATTGAACAAAGATCAGTTTCAAAAGTGTGATCGTCACTTCCCATCTTGTCCACGCAGATCTTTTCGGCTCTTAAAATCATGAAAGGAAAGTAAACATGTTAACTTATGCAAACTTTACATAACACATAACTAGAAGTTTCTCTGCCTAGAAAGGTCTGACAACCTCGCAGCTTGGATATATTTTAACATTTATACATTTATTACAAGCAAAGCAAAGCAGATTTCTAAAAAATATATTTCAAAGTAAAGCAGCTTATATTGCATTATATATATATATATATATATATATATATATATATATATATATATATATATATATATATATATATATATATATGTATGATATATAGTAGAGAATATATATATATACATATATATATATATATATATATATATATACATATATAGTATATATATATATATATATATATATATATATATATATATATATATATATATATATATATATATATATATATATATATATTCTCTACTATTAGAGCTATCAGAACACCTGTAAAAAAATCCCAAAAATCCCAAAAATTATAAATCGAGTTTATCGAAGTATAAAAAAATCTTTCAGTCTTTGAAAATTTATTTAATGTTTAATGCAAATTGTTATTAACCATTTCTTTGTAATCTTCCTTTCTTGTGAAGATTTCACGGTTTACGTTTTTGTCAGTTGCAATTTGTCCCTTTTTACCTCAAAGCACCCTGTAAGTGCAAGCGGTAATTAGAAACTGAAGGTTAAAAAAAAGAGAAAAAATTCCGATGGTTATTCATCTGCATTTACAGATGCTGCCAATTTAGTTTGTTTTTAGAGAGACTGGGAACCAATTAATTTAGGTGCTAAAATGGGTAAATAAGGTACAAATGTGCACATTTCGAAAGGGTACCACTTCAGTGACTCCTTATGTAGCTTGAAAGTGAGATGTTTATATGTCAGTAAAGCCTGGACAACACCTCACATGTATATTATCGTACACAATTACAGAAAGCACCCTCTTCAAGCCTCTTTCCCTTTTATTTTCCCCACACTCTGTCTCTCTTTCTGCTTCTCCCTTCATCTATCCGCCATTCCTTCCATCAATCGCTCGTCTGTCACGCTGCAGGAGCACCCAATCTATCACGGGTTAGAGTTCGGGGGCACTGCGACTCTGAGCATTGGAGCGTTTCCTCCATCACACTCTCTCCCTCTCCTTTTCTCCTCCTCACTCCCTAACAGGCAGGAGGAGAGAGGAGAGTGGGAGGCTGATGGAAATTTTCGGCGAGTATTTAACATATAGTGTTCCTGAAGAACAGCCAGGGTTGTTTTGCGAGCTTTACGATGAAAAAAGGTGCTCGCTGTCTTCCCAGGGGCAGCGGCAGACATTAAAACTCAAGCCAAGTCATTACCCGGCAGGCGTGGAGAGTAGGGCATGGGGGGATTTACTTTGGGCAAGTGGTCTTCAATAAGTCCCGCTCTTGAGATCTGAGGTTTTATGTGGGGTGGCGGTGGTGGGGGGGGGGTCTATTCCTGGGGTATTTGTGATGTGTGTGTTTGTGTGTCGCTGAAATGAATGAGATATTGAGTCGCTCACCTCTCCTCTGCCCTCTGATTCCAAATTGAATTTGAGGGATCTTGTGGGTGGAACAGCCTCCTACCTCTCAAAGCCACATCAATTACTATTGCAATTGATTTCGAATCACATCGCATGCAGTCAGGCGACATCTATTATTCAGAAACATATACAATCCCGTGTACTCGTGTCTGTGACCTCACAGGAAATTCATATACTGAGCGTGTACAGTATTTGAGATTGCTCCTGCGGCGGTTTTGACTGGCAATCAATCAGGTTTTCTGGATACATCGAGCGCAAACAGGTGAGAGCAGGCCAAAGGCCAGCAGAGGGTCAGGACCCAGGACGGTGACCTCTGATAAAAAGCACAACCTCTGATTTACACCACGCCCCAGACAGGCATAACGGTGACCTTAGCCATGACCGTAACCATGACAATCAGGCCACTGTTGCTGTGGGAGGATAATGAGAGAGACGCTGGATTGTGCATCAGTGCACTATGTACACACACACACACACACACACACACACACCTGATGTGCAGAGTTATGGGTGAATAGTTCTGCCCTGATCGACCCTTTTCACTCTCTCTCATTACAGAGTGGATCATCGTCTACAGCTCTGGTACTGAAAACGTGAACCGCAACTGGCATTATAGTTTCAAAAAAGATCAGGAACAGAATTAGAAAAAACATCAAATCAGAGTGTTGATCAGAATCTGAATCTGAAGCCGGGTCAGAATCAAAACAGGACTTCATATGAACACCAAGTGTAATCGCGCTTAGGATCGGGATTGAAATCAGTTTTAGAAACTGGATCTAATTTAAAATACAGTTTTAGAATCAGATTTAAAATACTACTTAAAATCGGATTCTGAATATGAAGCACACAGTAAGAGTCAAAATTAGAATTAGGAAAAAAAAATGGATCCAAATTTGAGTCAAAATTTAAATAACACTCAAAATCTGAATCTGAAGTATAATAAAAGCCAGTATCACATTAGAACCAGAAAGACAATCACAATAGGAAATAAGAGCCAGGATCAGAACCACAATCAAAATCGATGTCAGAAAGAATAATATGAATCAAAATATGACTTAAATCAGGATTAGAATCAGGTACAAAATAAAAAAAAAATCGAGATTTTTATTTTAAATGAGAATTAGAAACAGAAAAAAATAAGACGTAGAACTATCTGAATATTAATTAGCCTACATCAAAGCCAGGAACGGAAAATAAACTCAGGATAAAAATCTAAAAATGAAAATCACTTAAAAATCACAATAATAAATCAAAATCAAATTTTGAATCAAATTAGATCTCAAATTTAAAATATGAATACAAATCATAATCAAACTTAAGGACAAGGGTTATTAAAATCAGTATCAGAATGTAGATCAGAATCAAAATACTATTTACATCTGAATATGAATCAAATAGTCAAAATCAAGATTACAATCAGGAACAAAGACAGAATCTGGTACAGAATAAGAATCTGAATCTAAATGTAACAATAAAAATCAGAACAGAATCAAAATGAGATTTATTATAGTTATGAGTCATAATCAAAGGATCAGGATTGGAATCAGGTACAGAACAAAAACTGTCTAAATCAGGATTAAAATCTGTAGCGGACTTCAGGACCCAAAATAATCTCGACAAAATCTAATCAAAACAAAATAAAAATGACATTAATCAGGACGCACATAGAGAACTAAATGTAAAGAAGGTGGTGAAAAACCCCTGCATCGACCAGTCCATCCCTAAATTCATCTCTGCTAAGATAATAAAACAAGAGAGCTAATCTGGAGCAAACTCAGCAGTTTTAAACACGATTTACAACAGATCAAAGAGCTTTTCTTGTGTGTAAATGAACCTCGGTACAGAGCGTTCTCTTCTGAGTAATGAAAATACACAGACTCAGCAAAGGAGAAATACACATTTTTTTCAATTCACTTTCTATACCCCCTCAAGATCCTGCCTTTAACTAAAGTGTCTTGCTTCTCTCTCTCTCTCTCTCTCTCTCTCTCTCTCTCTCCCTCGCTCTTTCTCCAGGGTAATAAGTCGGCTCTCTCATTCTGTCACACGCTGTGCTACATTGATCAGGCCTGCAGGTCAAGTTCAATAGGAGCAGTGAGTGCCTCTTTTTTTCCCCTTCCTGAGATCAACACGCACACATACACGTTCTGAAATGCACATAATTACACACAAAAATACACACGCACGCACTCACATTCCTCATTCACACATACAAAGTGTTGCGTGTCCCTCTAAGGAGGTCAGACTCCTGGAACGACTGTTCCAGCCTGTAAACAGCGGCTGGGCTCCCACTTCATTAACATTCAAGCACACAAACAAACAGTCAGAAACAAGAGCAGAACGTTCCAGAAAAACAGTGTGTGATGTTTGCGGGTTGACGGTGACAGGAGATTTCGCTCACACACACACAAACGCACGCACGCATCTTCAGTGAAGTCTCAAGCGTCACGTTTCTGTTTTCGTTCGTTCGCGTTTTAGAAGGACATCGACCTCCGTGGTTGCTAATTTATCCCAAAGAGGGTAGTAGATAGTTCGTTTAATAACATTTACGTTAAAGCACAATTGGGGCTGCACCGCTGCAGTGTTTTATGGGGTGCATTTTATAAATAAAAAGAGTTAGCATTTATTGCTAACGCTGAGGGTCGTTATGAGACGCGCTGACCTCCAAAGACACGCAAATGAATTTATGAAGTATTCTCACCGCCATCGTAGACACACACATTAGCACACACACAATCTCATGAAACAGCCCTCGGTCCGTTTGCACTGGACCATGGCAAACAGAGCACATCTGTTAATATACACAAAGTAATTACACTTTCATTTAACACACACACACACACACACCACTTTTCATTAAACACACTCTGACTGTTTTGAGCAGAAGAAACATCTCATTAGCCACTGCTGGGAAATGCTAGCACGTGTGTGTGTGTGTGTGTGTGTTTGTGTGTGTTCATGAATTGCTTTGTATAGTCAAATGGCACTAGCATGTGTCATGGCACTTTGTTCCCCTTCTGTTAAAGCTATTTTGTCAATTTATCTTTATTTCTTTCCGATTGATGAAGACAAACTGTCGTCGCAGAGGCATTTTTCACTTCTGCTGTCCTCCCCTTAAAAATTACCATAAACGTTATAGCTCTGCCAAAATACTGCAAAGATATTGTTACTAAAAATCAGTCGTCACTGTCATCAAATTTTGTAGAAGAACAGTGTTTTAAGAAGTTGAATGTATTTTAATGTAAGAGTTCAGGAGCAGAATCAGAGACAAAGTTACAATCAGAATATGAGTCATAAACAAACGATCAGGATTAACATCAGAAACAGAATCTGAATCAAAATCAAAGTCAGAATTAGAATTAGAATCAGAATGTGTGTCATTTAAACTATGAGGATTACAGTCACCAACAAAATATAAATCAAAAATCAGAATCATGATTTGAGCCATAACCAAAGAAAGATATTCATGACAAAAAAAAATTGAGTTCAGATGATCTGTAATGGTTTTTAAGATGTCAGGATCAGAATCTTAAGCAAAATCACAGCACAAAATTTGAATCATAAATCAGAATATAACTCATCATAATCAAAGAATCATGGTCAAAATCATGGTCAAAATTAGAATATGAATCATAATCAAACGATGAGAATGTGAATCTGAATCTGATTCGAAATTAGAATCACAACAAGTCATGGATGTTTATGACAAATAAAAATATTGAGTTCCATAGTCATTGTTTTAAGTGGTCAGGATCAGAATCTGGATCGAAATCAGTCGAAGTTAGAATCATAATATCAGTCACAATGGAAGTATCACGATCAGATTCTGAATCAAAATTAGAATCAAAACAAGAAGTCGTAAGCAACACATTACCAAAGGTATTTTGAAGAGTTCCCATATGAATCTGTTGTAGATGATCTAGCATAACTTGTTATTTTAATAAAAACTATATCGTGGTCAGTGGCAAAGATGACAAATTGCATCATTTTGAAGTTCCTTGATTGTCTCTGCACATGTTATGAGCTGGAAAAGGCAGCAGGTCTCTTCAAACACGACTGTACACACAGAAGAGCAGCTGAACGCTCACTTTAAACATTGACTTTAAGACACAATTCTACAAAGATTAGCAAACGGGTTTAATACGACTCCGTATCCTTTGTCAGGACAGGGACTGTGTCGAGTAATATTCAATCTATCAACTGCCACAAAGTGTATGCAGCCCACAGGAAATGACTAGTACCTTTTAGCATGGAATATTTGGGGGATCTTTTCTGATGAATGTGGATATGTTTACTTAAATCTAATAAAAACAGACTACAACTTCCTAAAATGAGGCCTTTTTAGCATGACACTGGACAGTAAGGGGAGCTTTGGGAGAGGATGAAGGTCTAAACGGTTGCCATGGTGCCACAGGGTCGTGGGGGTCACAGCTGCAAGAGGCAGCTTTAGGAGATCGCTAACAATTGGGGGTCCGCTAATCACACACACGCACGCACACACGTACACACACACACACACACTCACAGAGGCAGCTTTAAATGGAGCACCAGCGCCAGTGCAGAGCGCTTCACTCTTAGCAGGAATTCTGTGAGCAGCCACTCAGCCTTTCTCTGTTTCACCCCTTCATTCTGCAAATCTCTCACCTCTCACCCTCTGTTGGGCCAGCAAACCACTTCACAATCCCACCCTCCCACTCGCACACACACAAACACTGCAAGATGTCCTTGGTCCTTTATGGCGGAGGACAGATGGTGTCCTGCCTTAAACCACTCAATTCTTTTTTCCCTTCTTTCTCTATTTTTTATCTGTTCGGGAAGGGGGAGACAGGCTCTTGGGAAAGTGACCTAAACGTGATGAAGGCTTTAGTGAGGCTTGAGAGGAGAAAGAGAGAAAATGTGCATTAAAGAAGCTGAATTTGATGTTTGTCTCAAACTTTTTTAAGCATGCATTTAATCATATACTCGCAGATGTACATTTAACCCCTACTTACCCACACACACAACAAAGTCCAAAACAAATGGGTATCATTTCTTACTAATGTGTAGTTGGACCATTTAGTGCTCACTAAAAGCTAAACACACACACACACATATCTTCCTTTCCATCTCCGCTGTGTGACCGGAGTTTCACTGTTAACCTGTGCTTGATGCATGGATTCAGCTCTTCTTCAGCTGTTAGTGTGGCCATCAGTGTTCAACTGGAGAGATTAACAGTCATTTTAACCCCTAGTTCAGACAGCTGTATTGATCTGGACTGATATACTTCTGTATAAATCCCCAGTGAGACAAACCGGGCTTGAAATCTGGGTTTAATCTGAGGTTAGTCCATCTCTATCGATCCACGAGGGCTTTCGAGAATCTCCTGTTCTAGAAGAGTGTTCTGCGGTTCACGAGGGTATTAATGTTCTTGAATCATGGGAATGTTCTGATGCTGGAGTTCACATATAAAAGAGAGCTAACTAATGGGTCTTGAACAAAATTGTATTCATCTAGACCACTGCAATGTTCTAATTTTGCAAACACTAGTAGATTTGTAATGTTCTAGAATGCTGCAGAATGTTATAGGTATCTAATAGTCTAGAACTTTGGTATGTTTTAATGCTGGTATTTATACAATTATGCTGAATTTAATTTGAACAGAATTATGCTGTCGTACATCACTGGAATATTCAGAATGCTACAGAATTTTATATATCAAACGATCTAGAATGCTAAAGATGTTTTGATGCTAATATTTACACATTTTACTAAATGTTATGTGAATGGAATATTGTTCTAAATAGCTAGAATTTTAAGATGCGGAGGACACATTAGGAGAGTTCCAATGTTCTAGACATGTATTAAATGGTCTACTCTAGAACACTAAGGTATTTTGATGCTGATATTCATGTTTTTACTTGATTGTTGGATATATATCTTTAAAATGTTCTGTTTCTGAGATTTTGATGGATAATCACACGTTTTACTAAAACATAATTTTACTGTGCTAAAATTATATTCTACACATTCTAATGTTCTAGAATGCTATAGAACATTATAGATAATTAAATGTTCTAGAACGCTGAAGGTGTTTGATGCTGATATTCCCACAGAATTTCTTTTAAACAAAATTTTGTTGTTTAAGTCTACTGATATTAGATTATATAATCTAATGTTCTAATATTAATCATTTACAAACCTTATCAATCTAGAAAACTGGTGGTGTTTGACGCTAATATTCAGAAGAGAATTTTACTGTTCTAGATCACTGGAATGTTCTATAAGCTATAAAATGTAGAAGAATTTTCAGATGTTCTAAAACATTTTTATGCTGAGATGCATATATTGCAAATACAAAAATGATTCTATACATTTTACAAGTACATTATATTAATAATTATATAGTGATTAAAATACACTACAGTCCCTAACTGAGACAAAAGATGGAGCTAGATGTGATTGTATTATCTGTTTCAGAAGCACCAATTTCTGATATATAGAGTCGGCACGGGTGACAATGAATATTATGAAAAATCAGACCATTAAATTGAGCTGCGGACCAATCAGAAGCAGCATATCCTCAAGTTTAACGCGCGAGCTACAATCATGAGGTTGTTGTGACACTGAGGTTTAGGCATACATAACAAAAAGGTCATGTGCTTTCATTTGGGAGAAAATTTAAAGCCACAGCGACCCTGAAAACATGACATATTTATACTCTCACATCCTCGGAGAGAAGATCAGGATGCAAAACGAGCAAAACACCCATGTGGATTTTTAATGGTCTGTTGCAACGACGGTAAAATCCAATCAGCCATTAAACCACCAAACTCTTGCATCTGAGTCCAGCAGAAAGAGAGACTTAAGTTTTATTTCCGTCAAGTCATAAAAGTTCAGGGAACAGGGGAATCAATCAGCGCTTATCAGGCTGCGAGTTAGCTGCCTTCCAAAGATCTTGGAAAATCAACTAAATATCTTAATGACTTTGGATTTGCACATTACAGTTTTATCATAACTGCCTAAGCTTCTCAGACAAAGATTTACACCCATTATCTAAATAATACCCCTAATTAGTGTGTTCATTATATCCTCCCACACAAAGCCAGAGACACAGACACCTCTGGATTACCTACTTAATCTGATGATGCAATGTCATTTTCCCACTCACTCCAACCAGCGCCAAATGTTTGTCACAATCAGGCGGAAAATACATAATCCTCACAAATGCTCTAAATTAGAGGAACATCGTAGCAGACATGGAGCTGAAATCTGAATGCTCAGACCATAGAAGGGATAGAAGCACGCAGGAGCTCAAATCATAACCCCATTAAAATCCAAAACCCTTGTGAAAAATACATGTAATTCTGCATTTGTTGTAATAACGTATGTACCCGCCGGGCTTCCAAAGTATTCATATTTAAACAACTACCCAGTAAAAATGAGAGAGCTATTGGGTGTAATACTATTATCACTATTATTAATATCATTTTAAACATTAATATATGCATTGAGCATACAGTATACAGAACTTATTTTAGCTGCGATGTTTGATTTAAAATTATAGCTGACCGTTGGGTTTTCAAAGAAGTGGTTTTAAAATGTATTTGTTGCAAGCGCAAGAATTGCTTTTTTTTTTAAACAGCACTCTTCAGATTCACTTTCACGCCATGTTTTGGAAACAGGTGGTTTCTGAAGGGTTTGATCTAATGACATGCGATGAGCTGGCGTTTCTGCTGCATGTATGTGTGAGAGAGAGTGTGTTTGGGGTGCTATTGACCCCAGTTTTGCTGTGCGCAGTGGGGGCCTTAATACAGAGAACTGAACTGCCCCTCTTTTATAAGGAGCATAATAGCCATTCGCTCACAGCTGACCAACACTATCAAAGGGAGAGGAGGCATGTGGGATTACAGATTTAACGAGCCCTTTGTGCAGACTAATTACATGTGAATGAGGGTCTGTAGAAGCTCATCCACCCCTTATATCTACCACAGGTGAACCCAAAACAAACCCCACACACGCATTAAAACTGACAGAAAACACAACAGTGTAAAATGAGATGTATACGTACTGTATTACGTGAATTGCAGTTGATTTGTTTTCAGTGCATTTTATTCAAAACTCGAGCAATGAAAATTGCTAAAAAGGTTTTTCGGTAGTACACAGAGAAGAATGTTTTACAAAATAAGGTACTATTTCGTTTTTTCTACTTCAAGCATGTAATCCAGTGTGATGCTGTCTATTTCTTTGTGACTACATGTACTATATAAAAATTGAACGCCAAACTAAAACTAAATAATTTTGTTCAAATATTGCCAATGTACTTTTGCATGTTTTATAAATTTGTATACATTGTATTGTTTTGTATATTTTGAAAATCTTAGTTTTTCCACTATATTCTACTTTTCTATTCACTTCATACTAAATAGTCTATTAACATTATTGAACTAGTTTATATATTATTATTGCACTACAATTTAAATGCTCTACCTCTGTTATACATCACACACAACCCCGTATGCTCTACAGACATTTGAAGCATATTAAAATATTTCTAATAATCATATATTTTCATATATATATATATATATATATATATATATATATATATATATATATATATATATATATATATATATATATATATATATATATATATATATTTATTTATTTTATTTATTTATTTTTTTTTTTCATAAAATCTGTGGACTTATTAAATGTTATTGCTTAGTGTTACCAGACTGTTCTGTTCCTGCTGTGAAGAAAGAAAAGTATAAAAAGAAAAATCCCCATGATGATCATGTTTTGAATTGGAACATTTAGTTACTCAACAGTCCTATCTAATTAAGGCACGAGAAATTAAATAACTCCAGCACAGGGTCGATATAATTACTGCTAATTTATTGCTCAGATTATTCACCATTAATTCTTATTCTCTCAAACACAGATTGGAGGAACTAAACCAGAGAGATAACTGTTTAATAATAATAAACGCTAGGCCTTTTCGTCCCTTTAACGGGTCTAGCATCGTTTATGCATTATTAGGATGTGTAATTGAACAGCCCATAGTTTGCATATTACTTTATTAAGCTAATGTGTTTTCTGCTTGGCCATGCACGACTGTGTTAAAGCTTCTGAATCTTAAAATTACAACTCAATTAACACGGCCGCTCCTCGCATTTCGCCAAAACTCATGAGCATTCGGCAATCTGCACTCACAATAAGTACCATGGGACGATCATGCTTTTTAGACATGCTTCCTTGTATTTTATGCAACACAGAGATGCATTATAAACAAGTGCAACAAAATGTGTGGAGAGCAGTGCATGTTTACAAAAGGCCGTGGCTGGGGTGGAGGTAGAGCCTGCCATTCACCTCTCTCTGGCCCTGCGGCCCTGCGATGCCCTGCGAGCGCTTTTCAGGCTTTGAAATGGGCTTTATGTGCACGAGGAGAGAGAGAGAAAAGGCTCGAGCAGCTGTGACGTGGGCGGCGTTGTTTCATTCACCTCTCGCCATGGCAACGGACAGGGGCCCAAGAAATATGCCCCCTCCTCGAGCCATGAGAGACACAGAGAGGCTCTGAAATCACATCAGAAAACAGAGTGCTGTTTCAACCATATAATAATATAAACAAACACAATTATTATAATGTCATCTGAGTCTAAAAGAATTGCTCAGATACCCATTTAATTGTCATATACCCCGAAAGGATGGCTAAGAGTATGTTTCATGAAAGTGTATTATTGTGAATTTTTGTTTTCTGCCTTTATTTTTTTAAAGTTAAAAAAGAGTGTCAAAAACAGCTGTGAGCTCACTGCACGTTTTCAAACATTTCGAATTTACCTTAAATGAAGAAAATTTTAATTTTAATGAAGTAAATGAAATTAACAACTGAGTAGAAATGACAAGCTATTGTAAACAGATAGAAGTTGAAAGGATGGAATGATGTGATTTTTAAAGTGCAGTTCTGAATTTATAATTCTTTTTTTTTTAATGAAATATATTATACACCCATTAATTAAAAACATTCTTATACTACATATAAGAAATAATTACAAGAACTATATATATATATTTATTTGCACATTACACACACACACACACACACATACACATATATACATATATATATATATATATATATATATATATATATATATATATATATATATATATATATATATATATATATATATATATATATATATATATATATGTGTGTGTAGTAGAGAGTGTGTGTGTATTTGAAATATAATATACTACAAACACGGTTATTAAAATATATTTATATTTTCATGTGCTAGATTTTACGGATAATATTCAAAACAATTGTATTCCTCTGAACAATAACCAATAATAAGAATTAAATTAATTATTCAATTCCATTTAAATGACTATTATATAAGTAAAGCCAAGCAAAACAGCATATCACTACATAACTGTGAAGCATTTAAACTTAAAGAAAAAGTTAACGAAAGCCAGGCTGGATACCTTTGGAGCCCATTGCGCCCTGTCACTGCTGATCCCTCTGTGCTTGTTTTCAGTGGAGCGCAATGGGATGGGGCTTCGGTGTCGACTCTACTGTGACCAATGAACGCGCCGCTGCCGCATCTGTCAAGCGCTTCCGACCAATCGACAGCGGCGCGAGGCGGATCTCAGGTGCGCGCCTCTGCGTCCTCGCGGCTCTGGCGCGCTGGGGAGCCGCCTGTGGCACAGAGTAGCTGTGGAAACTATGGCGACCGCGGCGTCCAACCACTACAGCATCCTCACGTCCAGCTCGGAGCCCGGCAGCATGCAGCAGACGCCGCCGCCGCCGCAGGCCTACAGAGACGCGCACAGCCTTCTGCAGAGCGAGTACACCACCCTGCAGAGCAGCGGCAGCACGCTTGGCCATGCGCACCAGTGGCTGACGGCGGCGCTGTCTCACGGGGGAGAGGGGTCGCCGTGGCCCGCCAGCCCGCTGAGCGAGCAGGACATTAAGCCGGTGGAGGAGCTGCAACATTCGCCGAGGCAAGCGCATCTGGTGCAGCAGAGCCAGCCGCATCACGAGGCGAGCGCTTGGCGCGCTACCACCATGCCGAGCATGAGCACCTCCAACGGGCAGAGCCTGATCTACTCTCAGTCCGGGTACGGCGAGCCGGGGATGCACCACGAGGAGCACCACAGCCCTCATCTGAGCGAACACGGCCATCCGCAGAGCCTGCACTCGGACGAGGATACGCCGACCTCAGACGACCTGGAGCAGTTCGCCAAGCAGTTCAAGCAGCGCCGGATCAAGCTGGGTTTTACGCAGGCGGACGTGGGGCTCGCGCTGGGCACCCTCTACGGCAACGTCTTCTCCCAGACCACCATCTGCAGGTTCGAGGCGCTCCAGCTGAGCTTCAAGAACATGTGCAAACTCAAGCCCCTGCTGAACAAATGGCTGGAGGAGGCGGATTCCACCTCGGGAAGCCCGACCAGCCTGGATAAGATCGCGGCGCAGGGGAGGAAGAG
This sequence comes from Puntigrus tetrazona, assembly GCF_018831695.1. Taxonomy (NCBI): domain Eukaryota; kingdom Metazoa; phylum Chordata; class Actinopteri; order Cypriniformes; family Cyprinidae; genus Puntigrus; species Puntigrus tetrazona. The sequence continues at coordinate 1,941,738 of NC_056702.1, forward strand.
GAAAAAGCGGACCTCCATCGAGGTGAGTGTCAAAGGGGCCCTGGAGAGCCATTTCCTCAAGTGTCCCAAACCCGGGGCGTCGGAGATCAACTCGCTGGCGGACAGCCTGCAGCTGGAGAAGGAGGTCGTGCGGGTTTGGTTTTGCAACCGGCGGCAGAAGGAGAAGCGAATGACGCCCCAGAACGGACCGATGGCCGGGAACGAGGATGTGTACGGGGACGCCTCGCCTCACCACGGCGCGCAGACACCTGTTCCGTGAGAAAGGGGCGGCCTGAAACATAATCGACTGTCTCTTTGTCCCGGTCACAAGCCCGCTCGGGGCGGACCGACGGTGATGAAGTGTCTCTGTGTGTGGCACCTCCGAGGGCGCGGAGAGAGCGCGCGTGGTTGCGCGAACAATATACGGGCGCGGGCGCCAGAAAACACGCTCTAAGGCGTTACGCGCCGCGGCTGAACCTAAAGAGGGAACGTAAATATTATTTTATTTAAGAGATTTCTTTTCTTAAGTCCGGGGATCTGTGAAAGCATCATATCACTTCCAACCGAAAGCTGTGAAAAAAAAGGCGACAGGGGCGCGCCATCTTCCCCTCATGACCACAAAAGGTTTCTTACTGATTTAAATTAATCCGGTGCAGTCTACTGTGCATTCTCTTCCATGTATTAATGGAAAATGCTTCGTTATCATCATTATTATTATTATTATTATTATTATTATTATTATTATTATTAGTGTTTGCGTCACGATCACAAAAGGTTTTAATGCTGATTAAATTATGTGTATGCATTTATTTTGCCTTTATATATTAATAACAATAAATAACCTAATAACAATAGTAATCAAAATCATAATAATAAACCGTATATCTATTTAAATAAAAAGATAAAAAATCCTAATATGAAAAAATAACAACAAAAACAATCACATGTATTATTATTTTATCGTTATTATTAACATCGTGCACATCGAAAAGTATCACTGTTGAATTCAAACGTGATCAATTCTTTAAAAGTCTAATTTCGGTCACAACAAAGGCTGCCAAGTGCTGCTGTGTGTGTCTTTCACAGGCAAAGCAGCCCGATTTCATGCAGATCACGGATTCACGCTGCTGCTGCAAAACAGAGGCCTGAGGAAACAGTACAACAGAGTGCTGTGGATCATATCGAAATTTCTATTCACAAAATAAAATTGACGGATGCCAGCTCTTTATAATTAACCACCCCGTTTGGGTTTTCTTAACATTTTGAGTGAATTTCTATAAGCGTGCACCAAAAGCGTTTGTGCTTCGAGACGGTGGTTTGTTTATTAAGATCCTTCCTCCTCTCGGTTTAAAACGTGTTTATGGGGTTATTTAGCGTTTTCTAATTTAGGAAATTTAAAAGAAAACAAAACCGACTCGTATAATTCATGCTATTTTATATTTAAGATAACAACCAAGCTTTTTTTAATTTCAGTAATTAATGACGAGATGCAAAACCGACACTGATGACAATATAATAATAATTATTATTATTATTAAAAGGCAAATTGCTCTTGTTTGTAATTATTACAGCAACACCGTTCGATGATGATGATGATAATAATAATAATAGACTGATAGAGGCCAGTTATTCTTGCCCATATTATAGTAACATTGTGTGATTTTGTGCGTCAACTAAATGTATAAGCCTCAACATGTTTGTATCTGTTTGCTCTTTTGTGTTTTTTGTTTCTCCCAAATTTGTCTCTTTTTTTCTTTAACGGGAAATATTACACCAGCTGTGTTACGCTGATTTGATGGCCTGCATCGAAAAACAAGGACATTGTGCGTCGATTTTTCAGTTGACTTTTCTATGGCTCTGTGAATACTTGTATATTTGTGCACTTAACCTGGCACTGCCAAAGCACAAGCTGTCAGTGTGCCCTATTGAGACCAGTAACGTCTTTGGTTTTGACAGAAAAATTGCACAGTTTTTAAACGCCTTTTGTCATTAAATGAATACGTTTTTTATATAAAGAAGTGCCTCTCATCAATGCGCGCGCCCCGCGCGTGAAGATCCTAAAGAGAAATGGATTGACGATTTCACACGTTATTCGAGCGTCGAGGCTGTTCAATATAATGTAGCCTCGGGATGAGATGATGCTGTAGATCCGTCGCAATGCCTTCGCTAAGATTTCTGTGTGACCGTGGAGGCAAATATTTGTCAATTCTCCGCTCCTGAAAACGGATTTGACCGAACGAGATCGGAGACGTGCGTGAATGTTTTGGGTTATTCTGCATCCAATAGGAAAATAAATTTAAAATACACCCATGGAAACTAAATAATAAAACATATTGTAATAATAGCTTTTTTAAAATGACTAATAGAGACAAATTCTAGCGTACTGCATTATAATGCAGGCCCTTTTACGGACGGCTTTTTTTATAAATAGACTATCATCGGCCATTTCTTTTTAATCAGTTTATCCTATTGCTCCATCAATGCACACGTTCGGGATGCCAGACGTCCGTTTTATTTACTGTGTGTTTATAATAATTAGTGAATCATGGGACCTTGGAAATTTTCACTGCCTTGAAAAACTGCGTAAAAAAAAACGTAAAGCCGCATTGTGTGTGTGTGTGTGTGTGTGTGTGTGTGTGTGAGAGAGAGAGAGAGAGTCGAGCAGCCAGGCTATATGCTGTGAGCGCCATCTATTGACTATAATGTGTTGGAGACAAGCAATTCTTAGTGAAATTGAGATATTACCGTTGTCTGTCTGTTTGCATGCATGTTCTGTTTAGTCAAATATCACAGCCATAAAGTCATGCAATATGAGCTCGGGGTGTATTTTATAAGTACAGCCTATCGTTTGTAGTCACTCATCTTGTTTAGTCTGGTGTCAGTGCAGGTGGTAGGCTATCTGAATAGATTTGTGTAGGTTATTTGGTAAGTAAAAAGTCCTATTAAGTCATTGCATATTGGTTGCGGATCATATTAATTTTGACTCCTGTAGCGTGAGTGTCAGTTGCGTTTGAGAAAAACGTGCTCATCGTTGGAAAGTTATTGTTTTGAAGCAGGTGGCGCATAAAAATATGGATTGCTTAGAATTGAATAACAACTTTAAATCTGGATTAATTTAAAAAAAATAAATAAATAAAACGTTGCGTGCTCTAAATCTTACGTTGAATTTCTAACAGTCTGGGACAGCAAAGTGTTCACCTTTTACTTTCCCAAAGCGGAAGCTCGTTATGTTGAATGTGTAAGACTTCCGTTTCATTAGCCGCTATCAAGTAAAATAATAGCAGAGTGCTGTAAAGTTTGCGTTGCGTCAGCGTGTTTGTGATAATGATGATAGTAAATAATAATTACAAATAGCAGTATCCCATTTTAAGCAGGATAACACGGATTGTTTTGGTAAGGGTGAAATAGCTGGACCCTGATAACACCGGAAGCCATGCACATTCACAAACCTCCGCTTCCGCTTTTACGTGAGAAAAAAAATGGATATTGAATATTAAATTAAGACATTAATAGCTACTTTAGATTATCTGAATTAATAATTACAATTCTACTAATTACATAACAAGCGCAATAAATTATTATATAGGAATAATTTAGCAATTTTTCTCAAAGCAAACATTTGTGACAGACTACTAAATCGGGCTATCTATTAGTAAAGAATATTAAGAGTTAAAGAAAGAACCCAGAAACCACACAACCAGAAACGGTTCATTTAATACAGCTATATTTCATGAAATATTTTGAATATCTTCAACACATTCTCCAGACGATTTTGTTTCCTTTATGTTACAGGGATCATTAGTTCAGGAACACAATCCCTCCCTCCCCAATATTATGTGTAGCCCATAATAAATCCATAAATCCAACAGGGTCATGATAAACACATAACACAGACTCTGTAATATGGCTCTAAAATCAGCACACACTTGAGAAAACAAAGAGATTTTGAACTTCTACCATTGCCCTTTCAACGTTATTCCATCTTTGGGTTGCCATATTTCCATCACTTTCGGCATATGAGTGGGGCTGTATGTCTTATGAGGAAAATAACTACAAGATTGTCATGTATGGATGATAAAACTAGCTAGAAACTAAAGCTCAACAAGGAACCATTAAAAATTCATTTGAAATAGTGTGTAACACTTGTGGGTTTTTGAAGACAAGCCTTGAGTTCTGGCCTGGTGAGCATCATCTGAAATTCATTCAATATAATCAAACAAACATACGGCTCTCAGAGTAACTAAAACGCAACTACAGATATCATGAAAAAATATAAAAGTCATTAAAAGTGAATCTTTTGCAATACTTTCAAAATATAAATTAAATCACAAGCCATAAATTAAAAAAAAGGTCAAGTGGTCCAGGAATAACACATAGTACTTACAGGAAAAAAAAAATATTTTTAAAAATATATAAATAATTGTCTTTTTTTTAATCAGGCACATCTTAAACCAAGAACAGAACAAACAAGCAAAAAAACATCTCAAGAAAGAATATGATGGTTTTACTCAGACTGGCTGCCAAGTTTACGACTTTGCACTTTAAAAGAATAGTTTACCCAAAAATGAGCGTTTGCATAAAATGTACACATCCTCAGTCCACCCAAGATGTAGATGAGTGCATTTCTTCATCAAAACAGATTTTGCAACAAATTTAGCATTACACCATTTGCTCCTCTAAAGTGAATGGGTGCCGTCGGAGTCCAAATAGGTGTTAATTCATAATTAACCATAATTCACACCACTCCAGTCCATCAATTAACATCTCATAAAGTGAAAAGCTGCATGTTTGTAAGAAACATATGAGTCCTCTATCCATAATATTGTCTTCTCACAAGATGTTAACTGATGGACTGGAGTGGTGTGGATTATTTTGATGTTTTTAATCAGCTGTTTGGTCTCTCATTATGATACAGGCAAATTTTCATTTTTGGGTGGACCATTCCTTTAAGTCTTTGGCACGTATAATTAATTACTGGCATGCAAACTTTTTTCTAGTAAAGCACCAGTTAATTAACCTGATGTCTATGTAAAACCGTTTTTCCTACACATTTCGTAATAGCGCTGCATTTGAACAAACATCAGATAAGTACATTTGCATTAGAAGGGCTTGAAAATGGCGAGACACTTGCCATTCTTTCTAATAAGTGCCCTATATAGAAGGCGTCTTATTCAGGATTATGTTCAAAATATTAAAAGGGCATTTGTGGAAACAGGAAGGAAGTTTGTACGGCACAGCAAGATACACAATATATCTCACTACAGAACAGAAAAAAAAACATAAGTTTCCTTTCCTGCATGTATCATTCGTTGTGCATTGGCCCCTGGGAGATCATTCCTGCGAGTGTGTTCATGTGTGACGATGACTCAGTGACTCAGTCGTGCAGCAGATGGCACACACACACACACACACACACACACACACATCAGCTGTCTGACTCCATCTGTACTGTGCTATGCGTCTCCTTCCGTAATGGTTGCATTTGAGAAACACTGCTGCATTAGCAGGGTAGTCTGTTCTATTCTGGTCCAGTGTTTTCTGTCATGATGCAGCCAACGGGAGGCGCTCTTGCTCAATCACAGATCCCTATCTGAAGTGTTTGCTGTTCGACAAACACAAGTGATGTTTTTAGCTACGAATTCAGCACATATAACATCTGCACACACGCGCGTCTCGCTTTGTATAGATTTAAATAGTGCTGCTGCACTCGACCGATTCAGCTGCATCTGGTTACTTGTTTTGAAACACAAACAAATAAATTACTATATTTGTTATTTTCTATTTATATATTCTCTGTATTTGCTCCTATATGAATAATTCACCCAAAATCAAAAAATAATCTGTCAGTATTAAAATATGCAGGGAGAAGTGATGAGACATGAGTTTATGTGTTTAGATTATGAACATGATCAATTAAAAAAAGTAAAAGGCCTTTTAGTATAAGAATAAATAATAATTATTTTTTTACCTTTAATGATGTGAGTATCAAATATAATACATCTAGCTAGAGTGACATCTGAAAATTGCATGCCTTTTATATAAATATTGTGTATATATATATATATATATATATATATATATATATATATATATATATATATATATATATATATATATATATACACTATATTTCATATAGTGCATAAGTTATGTATTTTTTTTTTATTTTGATAGCCATTATGTTCTACAAAATAAAGTAAGTCATATAGACTAGGAATGATATAAGGAAGATTAAATTACAGAAGTTTCATTTTTGGGTGAATTATTCATTAATGCATTGCATAATTGGCCATAAAAAATTTAAATGGCAAGATCATCAATTTGGGAATTCCGCTATGCTAAAATGAAGACTAACATTTTCACAATAACTATACATCAGCTTTCTTGCTCTGCGTGTTCCAGTCTTAGCTTTGTAGATTTGACCAAATAAAACGGGACGTGAAGTTCAGATGGAGAATGAGATGATCTAAACCTGTCAACTATCTACACATTTCAGTCATAACCCAAAATCTTTCTTTCTGTCTGTCTACCCGTATAATAACAAACCCTAAGTAAAGTATGTAAGAAGTGCTGTTCAGCTACAAACAAACACTCGGTGAATGGGGGAGTGGTCACAGGTGGTGATGTCATTTTGCTGATGATGTCACACCGCAGGAGGAGTGATTCAGCTGAAGCGTCATTCACTCCTTTCCATTCTCACTCTTTTTTATAGTTTTCTTCCCGGATTTTCTATGGCCTGGCATTCCCCCGTTTAATAAAATCCTCGTTTAATTAATTAAAATGTGTCAGAATACCTTTCCCGTCAGCTTTATTCGCATCCCTCGCTCAAACTCTGGGAAACCCGCTGCCACGTCACCACATCTTTATCTGACCAGCCCTTCTCCTGCTAAAGGGCTTGTGGGAGAACAAAGGGGGCGGGGCCCGTGCAGATGCATCATCAAGGGGGTGTGGTTTTCACTTCAACTGCTCCATTTCTGAGCATTCTGTGTCCATGTCCGAGTCGAACAGGGAGCGTCCGGTGACGTCGCTGTCCGGTGACGGCGTGTCGTGGTGCGACAGAGTGCTTTCTTGCTCCTGGAAGCTGCCGCTGCGTGAGTGCAGACCCAGATCCGGAAGCTGGGAAGGAGAATCCGGCTCCTCGCTCAGTCCGTCGTAGTACAGGTCGTCGACGTCCACAAACCACTCTGGCCAGAATTTTCGTCGGATTCGCTCACAGTACATGGCCAGGTTGATGAACTCACCTGCACCGATGAAGCAGCTTCAGTCAGTTAGTGCTCTTATAATCTTCATATCACAGTATTCTCATACATTCATACGCTCACCTTTGATTAACTGCTCCGGACGCGTTCCTGGGAGAGTCCACATGGCCTGAGCGAGATGACCGAATACAGCAGCGTCTACTGTGGACAGCTTCGGACCCATTAGATACTTTTTATTGCCTGTGGGAGAAATTATATTAATAAATTGAATTACGCAAGAGGATATAAAACATATTTTTATGGTTTTAAATGTGCTTTTTGGTTTGTTGCCATGATGTTCTCGCCTCTAAATATCGATCAGGTACCTATGGAAGCTCTTGTCTACCACAGATTTAAAAATGATGACATGATTGTGATATTCCATCTGACGATTATGATTGTTATTCATATAATTGCATATTTTATATGGCTTTTTTCTCAGAATTGCAAGTTTATACCTTGTCATTTAGATTTGTTTTCTCAGAATCTGACTTTACATCTCACAGTTCTGACTTCTTGAATTTACATCTCAATTTTTTCTACCATGGAATTAAACTCAGATTTGAGAGATGCATCAAGACACATTTATTTGAATAGTAATATTATATTATTAAAGCTTGTTGTCTGACAAATGAATCAAAATGAATGAATAAATTGTGTAAAATTGCATGAAATTAACTTTATGCTTAGAGTAAGAAAAAAAAAGATTTTGCCTCAGAATTAAGTTTATTTTCTAAGTCATGTGAAGTGTATCTTGATATGTCTTGCAGAATAGGAAAAATACTAAGAAAATGATATTTTAGTATGAAAGGAGGATTTATGTTTACTGGACACTAGAGGGCAGTAGAGATCCATTGCTGCATTATTTTGTAACCCGTTTCAAAAGCTCTGAACTTTTAGGATGACCTGTACTATACATGAAAAACAGTAATCCTGTCAGTGAAGCTCACAGACTGCTCCTCAGACGTTCAAACATACCGAGGAACGTGGCAAGGGTGCGCATGTCTTTCTCCATCAGAGAATAGACCTCGTCTTTGGAGAAGCGCCCGATGCCGTGGCCGTACATCTCTCTCTTCACGATGCTGCCGGTCACCTGACTCAAGATCCACCTGAGCAGGTCACTCAGCGGCCCGTTAGTGGCTAACATCTTCTGCGTCTCCTCCACGTTGTCCACCCACTGACAGTATGCTATCGTCCTGCAGCAAAACACACTGCATTTAGATCATCAAGTCATTTTAGTCTCTCGGTAGGTCATGTTCAGATTGGAATCCGTTTATGAAAGCTATCCAATCTCCGTCTTTTAAAGTGCCCTTGGAACAATTAATTTTTAAAGTCGTTTCATGTCGACATCAAAACGAAACATTAACATATTGTCTGCCCGTTTGATGATCTTTTTCGCCTTGGTCTGAATAAAAAAAATACATCTCACCAGTAGAAGTGTTCCTCCACCATTTTGGTGATGGCTCGTGAGATGGCTTTCTCCTGAGGACTCAGGCTGGAGTTGAGGTTCATGCCGAGTTTCTCCTCCAGGAAGTCGATGATGAACTCTGTCCCACAAACCTGCTCTTTATTATACGCGATCCACGGCATCTTCCCTTGAGGAGACAACTTCCCATCGAAATAGTTCTGAGGAGAAAATAGTTAGTTTGCTTAAAAACCTCCATCTTTTTTTCACAGCATATCTTCATCATCGTATATTCATATATTGTATATTTATGCACCTGGTAGGGCAGGTCCGCCATCCTCAGGTACGTTTCTATCTTCAGGCAGAAGGGGGACAGGCTAGGGACTCCAGTTTTGGGCCGGGCGAACTGATGCAGAATGATGGCGTCTTCGGAGTCCAACTCCTGTTCCTTCCTGCAGGGGGTCAAATATGGAAGTGTATTAGAAATCAATGGAGATCAAACAGTTTACGAATACACTGAAACATCCTAAAAAGATCAAATGTGTTTTAAAATGCACCAAAAACAAACAAGTTACAGCAGCATCTGTGAAAAGCTTTGGGCCAATTAGATACTAATGGCAGAAAACATTATTGCTTTGGGAGAAATTGTATTATCAAATTGAATTATGCAGAAAAAATAGATTTTGATGGTGCTTTAATATTCTGTTCTCTGGAGGTTACCACCTTAAGTGTGTGGGTTCTTCTTCTTTTTTCCTTTTAATTGTTTTTAAACCAACTTCATCATATTTAAAATTTGAGAAGGATGGCCATATACAGCATCATCTACTGTACAAGGCCTTGGGCCCATCAAAAAATGTTTATTGCCTGTTATATATTTTTATTATTTAATGTTATTAATTATAAAAAATATTGTTATGCGTTTTAATGGTTGGCAGCTATAAAATTATGGTCTCCAGATTTTGCTCAGGTACTTCCTTTTGTGTCTACAGGATTATTTTATTTTTTCTATATTTTATTTTATTTTATCAAATTTAAGTTCTATTCTATGATTCTATGATTTAATAGATTAAATCATCTATTTTGTGTTTCATAATGCACCAAAAATGCAGACAAGATGGACAAATACAGCACAAACAAATACACTTTTTATTGCAGATGGGAATGTAATTATATTATTTAATTTATAATTTTGTCATTTGTCGATAAAGCTCACAAACTGTGCCTCAGACTTTGAAAACAAACCAAGAAATATGCGCGCGTCTTTTTCTATCAGAGAGTAAACCTTACTCTGCCTATGGGAAAAATTATACTGTTACATTTCTATATATAACAGAATTAGTATTTTAGGTTTAATTTTTATGTTGTTTATACATCTTCTGCATTATTATTTTCTCAAAATTCGTCAGAAATATTACAGAGTATCTTTTAGGTCAACTTGAGAGTTCAGTCTTTAATGTTCTCTATGAGCAGGACCCAGTCGCTGTCCACTTCGCTGGTGCTGAAATTCATTAAAAGCATCATAATCATTCGCTTTCTCTGTAGTTGCATACTTATGATTACGTGCCCGATCTTAAGTCAATTAATAATATGTAATCTTATTTGTGTAATGCGCGTCTGAATCAATAGCTCACGTGAATGATTGTCGAATAACAGCAAGTCCATCAGCCTTTACCAGGGCCTCGTGTAACCTGAGATGTTTTGCTGAGGACTAACAGCGCTGCCATTTCTGCAAAGGTCAGAGACGAAGCGAAAAGCACAGAACTAAACCCAACTGGCTCTGATCACTATATTGACGGGTCACTATTTACACCGCTTCACGAGGAGCCGATAAAGGTCACTCCGTCACATCACAATAACACAAGCAGACATTATCCTCAAGGCCTACACACAGAGAACGCTCCGGCAACCGTGCCCTTGACACAGCACACAGCACACATCAACACGTCAACATGCAGGCTTTAGATGAGCTAATAAATAGCATCCTGCTCAAAATCCATTCAGTTAGCAGGTATTCATTTATTATTCATTATCATGAATGGACTCCATTGCATTGTGCTGACAGGATTTTCCAGGATATTAATTTAGTATATAATGATGATTAAATGTTATTTATAATATAATATAGACGTACATATTACATTAAATTACAACACATTACATTAAATCTATATAAAAGCACAAGCACTCCATATATATATATATATAGTAACGTTAATAATATTAGTATACTTGTGCTTTTATATACATTTAATCATCTATATTATTCTTATTCAATGTTTGTATTAAAGTAGCACTTATATGTATATTTTATTTATCTAAGCTCTGCATAAATGGCAATTATTATTATTAGCACTACTGCCACCTATTAATATTTCTACCTATGCTGTGTTTATATATTTAAAAATATATAATTTTAGTACTTATAATTATAGCACTTTTAATAAAAAAACATATCTATATTAGTTCTTATATATATTTACACACACAATTATAATACTTACATATTATAATTGTACTCATACTCAATGTGTCATACTTACGATAATAATAATAATTATAATAATAATAATTATTATTATTATTACTATTATTTACTACTACTACTAGTAGTAGGCATTGCTTATATATGCAATTTTATTATAAAAACGCTGCATAGATGGCAACAATAACAGAACAGCATAGATAGCAATACTAGATACCTAATGACAAGCAGCTCGTGTAGTAAATAGGCAGCGGCGGCGAGCAGCGCGCCCCCGGTGATGTAGAGGGTTTTTCTCCACCAGGAGTCAAATCCTAACGCAGACATGATCCCTCCGTACTCCTGCAGCGGGTAGGCGATGATGTACCCATACAGCGAGAGATGCTCCTCGGAGCCGCTCAGGCCGAGCGAGAAGCTCTTGTTCTGGCCCAGCTCAAGCGCGCAGGAGCGGCTCCAGGCGAAGCCGACGCGCCAGTACATCTCTCTCCTCTATCCGCCCTTCGGCCCGCTGTGGCTCCGGCAGAGGAGGCTTCATCAGTGCCGCGGGGTGGAGGTGGAGGTCAGAGGGTCCGAGGACGCATGTCGCCTCCTGACACGCGCTGGAGTCGGCATCAATCCGCAGCAGCTCGCGCCGCTCGCGCCGCTGTTTACCGCACAGCTGAGCGCTGCACTTCACCAGGGGCGGGGCAGCTGATGCTGCGGGGAGGGCGGGGCGAGCGCGCTGATTCTCCACTCTCATTGGTCAGATCCACTGCTGTCATAACGGTTTAGGTGTGTTCGACTTGAAGCGGCGCTGCATCCACCGATCGATGTATGACATCAAAGTACCGCGAGAGCGTATATACGTATATACGAGCTCTCGCGACACTTTGATGTCACACAACTTTTGATAACAATATCATAATATGAAATGATGTCTCAATAATTTCTAAAAGCCTGATTCTTTTGCTGCAAAAATAACGGAAAAGGTTTGCAAAAAAGGGTTACTATGTAGTTTCTACATATTAATATCATTGATATTTTATTGTCGTTTTCAATTTAAAAATCTTTTATATTTTTCATTTTAATTTTCATGTCAGTGTTATTAAATTTCTTAAAAGTTTTCATATAGATTTTTTATTTATTTTATAAATGATTGTATTTGTTATTTTAGTTTTAGTATTTAAATAGAAGCGCCTTATAAATTTTTTTTAATGATTTTAACAAGCAAAAGACTTTTTTTTCAACAGCAGCTTTATTCAATAAGGCTTCTGAGCTCCATTATAGACAAACAAATAAAGGACACTGCAAGTCCTCTCACTCCAACTCTCACACCATCAAATATATTTACAGGCAAATAATACATACTGTAAAACAGAGAGGGGCCACATTTATGCAAGTTCACTCAAAGATGAGGCAACACTCCTGAAGTACAGCTAAACAAAAAGGAGACACGATGCAAAAAACAAAAATGCCATTCAAAACACAGCAAAATCTTGTAAGTTCTTTCCACAATTAATTTCGTGTTCCTCAAACTAATGACGTCAGTGGAAAATGCTGATGATGGAAAGTGAGGGACTTGATAACCAGGATGCAGAGCTCCATTATTCAAAATTATTTCCAAAATCTCTCAAGATATTGACTTGTTCTCCATTAAATGTTATGGACGCTTTAATGTGCTGCAGATTACAAAGACATCAGTTCAACGTAAAACAGAATGAAAGCAAAAAAACAGCATTTGGGTTATGGCAAGTACACATATACCATAATCAGTAAATTTATAAGAGAAAAACGATAAAAACAAAGTCAAGGGCTATATATGGAAAGCATATTTACAACACCGTTTGAGTCATCAACTCAACTATCTGTGTCACTTGTGCATTCTAACTCACATCCACACGCACGTCAAATATCCACTCAGGATTTGATTACACAGTACGAGGGTTCAAAAGATCGCCGTCACATAGCCCTGTGGCCAATCAGTTTACAGACAGCCACTTTGTAGAGAGGACTGATCCGTTTCCCTGAGGAATACAAACTGTGATATGGTCAACGAGAGGCACGCATACAAATACATTTGCAATTAAACAAACATAAGCTCTCTCTTCGTCGCTCTCAGACAGGAAAAAAAAAAATCAAGTTTTCTTAGTTCCCAAAGAGCGTCCGCTGAAAGAATGCTTCATGGGACTTTTCAAGGACGTCAGGACCATCGACTAACAAGATTTGGGAAAACAGCACCCCTCTTAATCAAGCAGATACCCAATGAAGGGGCGTTTGTGTGTGTGTCCATAACATTCAAGACTACAGCCTTACGCTTGGCAGATATCCTATTGGTGAGCAGTTCTGACACGAGCTGCTCTGATTGGTGGGAGGAAGGAAGGAAGAAAGGAAGGAAGGAAGGAAGGAAGGAAGGAAGAAAGGAAGGAAGTGGCAACATTCTATCTGCTCTGATTGCTGGAAACGCCCAGAGGAAAGGAGAGAGGATGTGTGCCAGAAATCGGTTTCCCCACGGTCATAAAACGATGTGCTTGTGTAAAGCAGCGTTCAGGTGTGCCAGAATGTGCTGTGTTTGTCTCTCCGAATCACTCCGCCTCGGGTCCTCCAGCTGGGGCCGCTCTAGGACTGACTGTACGAGCTGTTTTGACTCCCGTTTGAGCTCTGGTCAGTCTCACTGTCTCACGAAAAGCAAAGAAAAATACATTTTTTTGATGAAAAACTTGAACATTAATTTAAACCATTTTTTTCTTAATTTTTTTAATTACTTAAAAAAACCTTTAAAATAAATAAATAGTAATAATAAAAGGTCCTTTTTCAACTTTTCTAAATTAAAAAAAATAAATTCAAACATAGCTAAAACTTAAATTTAAAATGAAGCATTTTGCCTTGCCTTTTAAAGCTATATGGACAGTAAGAAATACTGAAATGAATAAAAATAATAGTACATAACATTTTTAAAATGTAAACTAAAATTGACCGTATAAACATTAAAGCTAATTCAAAATATTAATAAGGATTATAAAAGGTTATAAATAATACTAAAACATAGTTCACCACATTAGCTGTTAAAAAACTCTTTAATTCTGCATTGATTTGGACTGAAGGAGCTCATTTAAATAAAGAGTAATAAAAGTAGCCTCTTTTAATTGTTTCTCTTTGCAGTGGTGAAAGAATTAAGCACCCCGGGATATTTCCGTATGAATAAATGTTGTGTGGTTTTGATTACTGAGGTCTGCAGTCTGTCGTACCTGTTTGGAGGGGGTTTGGGTTTGGGCACCTTGTTGAGCACAGTGGCCATTTCCTTCCTATCATCAAAGTTCTTCCACTGGTCATAGAGTTTCAGAATCACCCTGATGATCTCCAGGATCTGTGCCAGCAAAGTCACAATGTTAATGTACACGGCACATATTCATTTATTTTACAGCTGAATGTGTCTTACCTTGTCCATGTCCACAGAGAGCTCAGCGAACCACTGCCTGGCATCTTTCTGCTGCACCACACAGGCCACGTGCAGGCAGGCTGGAGGAGGAAGGAAACTCAATCTGTAACTCTGGTATACAGCTATGCGGATCCAAAACCTTAAATGATCTGATTGTTTGCGATCATAGGACCTGCTGGATTAAGTGTAGGAAGTTTGTGCTTACCCAGTGCAATCATGAATGGTGGATAAAGCAGACACAGGTCTGTCCTGTAGGTGTCGTTCACTATCCTCCTGAACAAATTCACAAGACATTCATGTTCAATCACTTATTTTGCAACACGGAAGCAAGCTATTTTCTGTAAATGCGCAAGACGTCTGATTCATTATCTGCTATAGGTAAATAACTAGAAGGAAAAAAAACATTTTATTTTACGATTGTTGATATGTGTTATGCAATTGTCAGTTTCTGTAGTTTTTGTTTGTGTTTTATTGCATTTTAGTAACTTTAAGTTAACCTGAATTAAAAATAAAAACTAACTGAAATTATCAAATAATTTATTTCAGTTTAATTCTACAACTATTTATTTTACTATATCAACTACAATAATTTGTGCTACAAACCAATGCGTTTATATTTAAAATAGTAAATTTAAATAATATGATAAGAAATACCAGTTTGCAATATCAAGAAATATAGACTGTTTTGTAAAATAACTGAATGCCAGGAGTTTTGTTAACTACAATTCAAACTATTAAAACATTTTTGCAAATTAAAATGAGGCTAAAATAAAATATAATTATTAGATGAAAAACGTAGCTAAATGAAAATTAGATACATTGCCTTGGCAACTAATTAAAATAAGTTTAAGCAATAAAATGACTTACTATATAAAACTGGAAACCAAAAATAAAACAATAAAATGACAAAAAAATAAAATGACAGCAGTATCTAATTAATACTAAAATAACACTGCTGGAGGCCCACAACACTGGATGCCTCACACATTCATGTTACAAATGGCCACGCCTGCTCTTGCGTTAAAAACTGAAGAGCTTTTGGAAGATGCATAGATTAAAACGCAAATATAGGCAAACCTGTCCACATTAAAACCTTTTGTTTACCGCCTACTAACTGACAGCTCTAACCGACAAAATGAACAGTGGATGTGCATTTTTTAATGCCGTCTGAAGCCATACGCTCCTCACCAAGCCAGCGGCAGCAGCATGTCCTCTTGACCCATGTCCTGCACATACTGCAGTAACGGTCTGTATGGGTGGTACACGATCAGACAGCAGTCCTGGAGCAAAACCAAAGCAAACATCCATAAACAGAGGCTGAAAGCACACGTCTAAACATCATAAAGAAGAACAACCTATACCTACCATGAGCTCCAGTAAATAGAACTCGCACTCCAAGATCTGGACAAAGAGAGAGAAGCATGAGTTCACTGCGAAATCGTCACACTAATGTGCTAACTAACACGTTATGTGCACTAATTATCATCTTTCCCATTGCATCCATAAATGTTGCACTATGTTTCCCTTGGCGTGGTGTACCAAGCAAATAACGCTGTTTGTAATCAAAGCGCACTTATCACCACCCTGAGACATGAGAGGCCAAAACCAACAGTCATTTATCACCATAATGAGACTTTCCAACGAAGATGTCGTGGGTGTGAGGAATCTTGCTCCTGAAACTTTGTGATACTTAAGACGTGACAGAAGGCTGCATTGTCACCTCCCACACACACACACACACACACAGACACACACAGACACACACACACACACACACACACACACACACACACACACACACACACACACACACACACACACACACAGACACGCGCGCGCACACACACAGACACCATCTCGCCCAGCATTTCCATCATATGAATCAGACAGTTACAAGAACTTATTATCTAGATCTCTAGTGACGCTGTCAGATTTCCAAAACCCTGATATGGAGCCAAAGTCATTCTTTGCGCAGAAACTCTTCTCAGTGAGAGACCAACAACTTGGACTGCAGTATCAAGGCCATCTGGTACAACTAACACTCGCCTACATGCCAGATCAGTGTCTCATAAGTTTTCTGCTGTAGTAAAGCGCAGATGTTTGACTCACATGATTCATTCTGAAGGGAAACTCCTTTGGAAAGGCATAAGAGAACCTTGTTTTCACTGTTGCAAAAAGAAAAAGATATATTTATTCCATTTTAGTATGGAAGAGTATGTAGAGTGAGTAAGAGAATGTAATATGTCAAAATATACTTTAAATGTAAATAAACATTATGTATGTATGTATGTATAAATATGTGTGTGTGTGTGTGTGTGTGTGTGTGTGTGTGTATGTATCATAACCACATACTATTCAAAAATGCATTACTGCAGTAATATCTGAAATGATTTGTTTGCAAAATATAAATCACTTACACACAGATGTTGCTGCTGAAATAAGGCGCGTGTTCGAAACAACACCAAATTCCTGTGAAGGACAGAATTTCATTTCAGTAAAATGTAAGTTTATGCATCTTTTAGCAGACATTGCCATATTAAGACTGTTTACCTCTACTTTAGAGGCTAGAAACACACACGTGGGGGCCATTAGCACAGGGTCTATGCTCTTCAGAGAGTATCTGGAAATAAGCCAAGAGCTTTCTTTTACTTTCATGCAAGTGTACTTGAAAAGGGCCCTCAATCTAGAAGACAAGTATACATTTTTACAGAGGAAATGAAGACCGTAAACGAGGCAAGGGCCCGCTCACCTGGCATAGAAACGTTTAAAGTAGACAGTTGCCGTGGCGATGACCTGCTGCCTGAGTTTCAAGTGTTCCCCCAAGGCTTGAATCACTGCCACAAGACGACAAATTAAACTATTTCAAGTGTTTAAAGAATAGGTTTATTACTTAAGACTTTGGATTAACATATCATTAAAAAAATCCATCGTAAAAAACAAAGCAGGTGAATTACACCTAAATATTTGCATTAATGTAGTAATTCAAAATAAGGGTGTATTTATATGCAAAAATTATTTATCTCCAAACCATTGGCAAAAAATATCTGTAGCTTCCAATATTCCTCCTCTGTGAGGAACTTGAGATCTTTCTGTCTCTCCTTCATCAGATCCTGTTTGTCCAGAACCCACTGCAGACTGATGATAACAAATATCAGATACTTCAAATTCAGAAATCATAAAAGAATAACATACAAAACAACACAGTAGCATTATAATGTATATTTAATATCCTTCATATCCAAACTTCATACAAGCATCAGAACATCACGACATTATACTAATTGGAAATCTTAAAATCGTTCAAAAGATGGAAATTAACTGCCGTGAATAACACTTTTATGCTCATAATTCGTAAATTCACTTTCTCTGTGGTTTCTTCAGTACAGAGTCACTAGCCAGCCGGCTAAAGCTAATGATCCAAATATTTACACTGTTCCGAAAATAAAAGACATTTATTCTGGTATCTAGTCTTTATCACGGCATCAACCGATATTTGGTAAATCGTTCGCTTTAATCAGGCAAATTCGTTAATTTTAAGGTTTTCATTTCTCGTACAGCTTCGCAGCAACAGCAAAATCTCTAGAAACTGCTTTAATGTTCCCGTTTTTTGCCGTCAAATACGTCTCTACTTACTAATGTGAGCTCTGCCAGAAATTCCCTGCCATCTTGGGGGGATTGAGGTAGAAAATATGCCTTAATGTGATGTTTTAAGTGTATTAAAAATAAAACGGTACTCTGATCTAATCAGACGAGGAGCGCGACACAAAAAACACTCCGTAGAATTACAACGTGCACATGAAAACGGTCCGGGAGGAAACACATTACGCCTCAGTTCCGGATCGAGTCCTGTATTATAAAAATAAGCGTATGTCTGATAGTAAAAGGCATAATATAATATAATATAATATAATATAATATAATATAATATAATATAATATAATATAATATAATATAATATAATATAATATAAAGAACTAATTTGATATAATTATTATATATATTTTAATTTTATCTTGTTTTTGTTGTTGTGGTTATTATTATATAAAACTATATATCTCATAATATTAAATACATCATTATATAAAATAAATGTAGATAATGTAAACCACGTTGATATGAAAATGTAACATCAACTTTAAAATTCTAATATAAATAACTCATATACATAATTATTGTACTATTAATAGAACTGAACAGAATAATTTAAGTAATAATTTCATTTGAATTTAAATAATAATTGAAATAATAAATCGAATATAATTTTATATTACATAACAAATAATTACATTACATATATATATGTGTGTGTGTGTGTGTGTGTGCATGTATATATATATATATATATATATATATATATATATATATATATATATATATATATATATATATATATATAATAACATAGCTCTTTTTAATGTAATTATTTGTTATGTAATATAAAATTATATTCGATTTATTATTTTAATATTATTATTATTATTAAACTATTTAAATGTAATTAATAATATCTCATAAGATGCCATGCAGACCATGTAATATTTATAGTTCTATTTATCCGTCTGTTTGCTTGTTTGTTTCCTGAATGTATACCAGCATACTCTTCTTTGATGACACGGTACAGGCTACTTTCAGTCTCCAAGTTTTCGGACAGTTTTAGTGCAGAGAATTTCATTAATGAGGCTTGCCATGCTCATCGGGAAAGCTATTTTTACCGCGGTGCATCTCTTCGCGGTGTCCCGTCAGACAGCTGACTCTGTGTCAGACGGAGGTTTGACATTCCTCCTCCGGACAGGACAGCAGGTATAAAGCCCCGTCACCAGGGAACGGGACACAACGCTCCTGCAGAGGAACCAGCAGCTTCACCATGAGTCACAGCCCAGAGAGGATGTCTTCTTACCGCCGTCACTTCGAGGGTGGCCTGACCTCGTCCTCCACGCTTCAGGTGCGGGTCTCCAGCCCTTCGCCCACCCGAGGAGCCGCCCGCCACCGCTCCGCCAGCTACTCCCGCAGGGCGCTCTCCGGGTCCCGCAAATCACGCATGACCAGGTACGACTCAGAATAAAGCAGCCCGTCATATAATGCACACATAGTAGGTGCATTTTATTTCAGCTGGGCCTATAACACTGGGCATTAAAAATGGGCATTGTGGGCATTTCACTCTCAAAAAGAGTGCTGTGTTGACTATTTTAACACATTTTCTGTCATGAAAGGCACAAAGTTGACACAGAATGTGTAAATGTAACATAGTGTGTAGAAACAAAGTAGGATTAACTAGGTGTGTGTGCTGGACACGGGTCCTTAACTAAACACAGGCTGGGGTGTAAAAAAAAAAAAAAAAAAAAAAAGTGTAACTTAAATTAACTAAAAATGAAAATAAAAGGCAGAAATAAAATAAAATATAATGCTTAAGCATATCAATGATGGTAAAACAACCAAAACAACAATATACTTTACACTAATAATAATATAATATAATATTGTATATTTAAACTAAAATAATATAATAATATAATATTATATCATAAACTACAATTCTAAGCATTCATTACTATAAATAACACACAAAAATAATGTTGCTGCCTGGGTAGCAATTCTCAGTTTTCTTTACTTAATAAAATAACTAAAACTAAATAAACTAACGCTAAAAATTAATTTGTGATTATTTTTAAAAGTACAAAAAATGGCAAAAACACTTTTTTTTTTTAAATGACACACAAGTAAAATTATAAAAATGTTCTAATTCAAAATATTATCAACAAATAGTGTATCTGTTATACTATAATAACACTATATTAGGCTATATTATAATTATATTATGTAATAATAATGTAATAATATTTTTTTATTCCATTATTGTAATATTTAATCATTTCTTTTGCGAAATAGCTTGTATTTCGTATTGCTTTCTAACATCAGTATGAAAAGAAACATTACATTTTACAATAATAAGTGTTGTAAATGTGTCCCTCTGCAGCAGTGTGAGTATGGGAGCGCTGTGTCTGGGCATGGGTTTGGGGGTAGCTGGAGGCGCGGTGGATCTGGACGCTGCGGCCGCTGAGAACCAGGCTTTCCTCAGCACACGCACCGGCGAGAGAAAGGAGATGGTCGCCCTCAACGACCGCCTGGCTGTATACATCGAGAAGGTAAGACACTTCTGAGGCACGCTTCTCCATGTTCTCCTTTGAGGGCCAGCCTGTGAGTGTAAGTGCGCTTGTTTCTAGGTGCGCTCTCTGGAGCAGAGCAACAAGCTGCTGGAGGCAGAAATCGATGGCATCAAGAGCCACCACGTGAAGCCGTCCGGTCTGCGTCTGCTCTATGAGGAGCAGCTGAGGGAGCTGAGGAGGATTGCTGACCAGATGAAAGTCCAGCGGGTGAGGGACGACCGCAGGGGACTTACTCGCTTAAACATTTAGGTCACAACTTGATCATTACTTGCTCGTTTGCTTTTGTAGGATCTGGCGGTAGCAGCAAAGGACGCCATGGCAGGTCAGCTGGAAATGCTGAAGGTGAAATACGAGGAGGCCGTGGAGGCCAGGAAAAAGGCAGAGCTTGAAATTGAAGCCTTCAGACCGGTAAAGTCCAACTTAATACAGAAAGTGTAATGTCACTTGGTTTTACACAAGGATTGACGCTCAAACTCTCTTTGTCTACCAGGATGTGGATGCGGCCACATCCGGCCGCATTGCCTTGGAAAAACGACTGGAAAACCTGGAAGTGGAGCTTGAGTTCCTGCAGAGGATTCACAAAAAGGTGCATTTAAATAAATATATGATATCTAATATAATATAAGGAAAAAATATGATAAATCATGGCAACGTACATGTATGTTTGTATCAAAAATAAACTACTTTATTTTATATAAGATACGTTATATAAGTAAGTTTAATATAATTAATTTTTCTTAAAAACCTAGGGCAGCAAACTTTCTTTTTGCCAGTTGTACAATTTTGTTGTTTAATATTATAAAAGAAAATAGAGAATATTGTTGAATTGCTATGTGATATGTGATTTTATTGTCTATCAATCACTATGTATTTCTCTGCATTAATATGGTAAACAACGAAAAAGTTGTGATTTATCTACATTTTCTGTATGTCAGGAAATCGAGGAGCTGATGGCTCAGATTTACGGATCTGTGGCTAAAGTAGATGTGGCCTTCGCTTTGCCTGATCTGGCATCCGCTCTCAAACAGATCCAGGCTCAATATGACAGTATCGCCGCCCAAAACCTGCAGGTAATCAAGACGGGACACAAGGGACACAAATAAACCTCAATCTCCTTTAAACCTAACTGTTTTGCTCACATGTTTTTCCTGTCCGGTGTTCACTAGGAGATGGACGCTTGGTATAAAGCGAAGTTTCAAGATCTTAACAAAGCAACATCACGGCACGTGGAAACAGCGAGGAGCCTCAGAGAAGAAATCACAGCTTACAAGAGAGAGGTGTGGGAACATTTTTCTGTCCTGTCCTGCATATAACAAAAGTGTAACACAACTGCACTATCTTATTAACTTAATGCTTATGCATTTGCAGATTCAGAATAAACAGAGAGAACTGGATGCTCTTAAAAACAGGAATGAAGCACTGCTGCTCCAGATGAAGGAAGCACTGGAACGATACAAAAAAGAGGAGGAGGAGCTACAGGTAAAGCCACGCCCCCTTCACTCTCACATGCCACAGTAGCCAAAATCACATACACAGTATGTACTTCTTTTGAGAAGTAATCGACAACTGTTAAAAACATTATATCTAGTACAAATGTAATCTGGACCCACTGACATATTTTAGTAGCTATGAATGCTGTAACTTCAGGAATGCTACTCTTTTTGATTTTGAACGCAGCCAATCAAATTGATCAACTATAGACTATCTAGAACAGAATATTATTGAGACCAAGATTGGGTTCTTTTTTGTGAAATCATTTGATTGAGTTGATTTAAAAATTTCACTAAATCGCGTGTCATAGATCCGTATCGAGGCTGCAAAGGATGAACTGAAGTCTATTAAAGGGAAGATTGCACTTCTGCTGAAAGACTATCAGGAACTGCTCAACGTGAAGATGTCTCTGGAGATTGAAATCACCACATACAGGTACTGCAGGGCTGCCAGCGACCACATCTCCTCGAATAGGCAACCTATAATAAGCAATAATAATAAGATGTAAACTCTTTAAAAGATTTACAATAATTTCAATAAATTCCAAGATAAAATCCTCTAAGAAAAAATCAGAATGAGCTTTGCATGTAAACTCTTTAAAAAGAGTTTACATTTCACAATTCTAACTTTTGATTTTATATATTACAATTCATTTTTCACCATGGAATTAATAATGAAAAAGTCAATTACAATTTCAATCTCAGAATTGTCTTATCTCAATTCTGACTTTTTTTGTGAGTTTATATCTCACGATCCTGTTTTATTACTTTCTCCCCTCAGAATGTACATCTTTCAATTCTATTTTTTAACCATAAAAGAAATACATATTTTTTACATCACAATTCCAACTTCGCTCTGGCAAATGCAAGTTGAAATGGGCTTCCATAGTACGGCAATTAAAACACATAGTTCAAAAATCTTATCAACTATACCCACGTCTGACCCTGTTTGATTTGCAGGAAGCTGATAGAGGGAGAAGACAGTCGCTTGTCAGACATGGTGAGCGGTCTGTCTCTCATGAGCGTGAGCGCAGGAGCCGTCAACAATGTTTTCGGGGCGGCAGCAGCCCACAGAGCAGCGCTGAGCTCCGCCGTCTCTGAGAAGATGATCTCCAGCAGCACAACAGTCGATCACAACCATCACGAGTCTGTGGAGGAGTTCACTCACGAGCAGGCCGTAGAGATGACGGAGAGGAAGACCGTCCTCATTAGGTACAAGTACACCACTCCAAAACAATACATCTAAAAGTCATGGGTGTGAACGTTTCTTAACGTTGTTGTAGAAGCTAATCCATCTCTCTTTGTTTGCAGAACAGTTAGGACAGATGAGGAAACGTTTCAAAGTGACACACAAGAACGCACCATCACTATCTCTGGTGCCGCAGATGAGAACGATTGAATTAAACCCTTGAATTAGTCATGATCTCAATCCAAACTTCCATATCAAAGTCTATTCATTTAGAGTTCTTGTTGCTCAGATTTTACATTCCATTTTCAAAACCTGTGACGAACCAAAGTCTCCCAACCTTTGCTACCTTCTGTGTGCTTTGACTAAACTTCTGTAACTGGGTGTATTAAGCGTTTAACCACTTGTCAACTGATTCAACTCAAATAAAGTTTGATTGCATAGCAGTTTTAATGTCGTTTTCCTGTCTCTTAAGTACATATGGCATGCTCAGAGAAGCAATGCTTTCATAAAGCATGACACTTTGTAACAAAAACATTGGTATTAAATCACATAATGCTACATTTAATCCAGTATGAACATGAGTTCTAATTTAATTTTAGATTGTTGATTGCACATACGCTGATATTCAAATATTTGGAGTAATTTGTTTTTTTTTATTATTATTAATCCCTTAACTCAGCAAGGATGCATTTAAAGTGATTCAATGTTACCGAAAGACTACATTGTTACAAAAGATTACAAAAGTGCAGTTTTTAACTTTCTTTTCCTCAGAGTCCTGGAGAAGGAATTTGTTTTCACAAACCTATTAATCAGCACAACTGTTTTCAGCATTGATAATAAGGAAAGTTTCTTAAGCATATATTGATTTCCGAAAGATCATGTGACACTGACGACTGGAGAAATTATCCTGAAATATGACATAACAGGAATAAATTACATATTAAAATAAAACAATATTTAAATTGTATACTTCAAAATATTTCTGTTTGCACTGTATTTTTATCAAATAAATGCAGCCTCGGTGACAATAAGAGACTTCTTTCAAAAACATTCAAATACCTTAACCCAAACTATTGAACGATATTATCTTCTATAATCAAAATGGTAGATAAAATTAAAAAAGCAAAACTTGTTTTTTCTGTAATGAAATTATTGTAAACAAAGGTTCACACAGGTCACAGTTTAACAATCACAAACTTTCATTTATAAAGATTGTTGGTCACTCATACAGTACAAAGACTAAACTTTTAACATTCGTCATCTCCCAAAACATTTGTTTGTGCAACAAGTGCTAGTTTACTGTACATTTACAGTATTCATACATTTCACCAGACGGACTCAGACACGCCGCTTGCATGCATGTTTGATCAGCGTAAAGGTTTTGGCTCGTCTCCGACTCCTCCGGCGAGACGATACACAGCCAGACTGACCTCATGAGCCAGACTATCAGCACTTTCCTGCACATAAACACAGAAAATACACATTTACAATTGGATATATCGAGTCGTATAATGAGCATAATGACCATGTGTACCTGTGTGTCAGCCTCAGCATAGACTCTGACCACATCTTCAGTTCCAGAAGGTCTAACGAAGGACCGAGCGTTTTTGTATTTCTTAACAAGTGAGTCGATGGCGTCCTGCAGACCCTCTGGAGTCACGGCTTTCCTTTCTGCGTCTGTCGTATCTATAACGCGCCGGTCTGACACCTGCGGAGTCCAACAGTTAAATAGACACACAAACTCATACGCCTCGTAGACACACACAAGCACACACCTTGACTTTAAGTTGGCGGTTGGGCAGGTCTGTGTAAATTTCGTCCCAGTCCTGCACTGACATCCCTCGGATGGCCAACACCGCTTCAATCACAAGCATATCAGAGATTGCGTCTCCCACTGTCTGCAGAAGAGAGGAAGGGAGTTAAATACCAAAAAAATACTTTAATGTAATATTATTAATGCCTTATTCTATACAACCTTATTCTGCATCCCTAATCCTACCCAATACCTAAACAACTAACGTACTTAGCAGCAAATAAAAAATTTATTGAGGGAAATTTGTAGTTAATAGTTAACAAACGTTACCTATTCTAAAGTGTTATCATAGTTTGATTACCATAGAATGTGCATACACATAACTATGGTTTTGCGTGCATGGATGGTCATGTGATATTCGTTTTAGGCTCGCGTAGTGTAAAGATGGTTTCGAAAACGCAGATTGCTTTCATTCTAAAACGCCGTTTTAAAACTAAAACGCACAAGTGTAAACGGGGCCTGAGTTTGTCTGTACCTGGTTGATCAGATTGATGGTGCTCTCTAGGAGTTTCACCGCTTGTTTTCTCTCATCGTTTGTGTTTGAGTGTTTCACCAGCTCCTGGATCTGTTTCTGTGCCGCCTTGCTAAACAAAACCTGCAACATATCAGCAACAACGCTGGTTAGAGTGCACCAACAAACTGAAAAATACTGATATTCGCTGAACCCATTGGAACTAACTTGCACAGTGAAAAGACGTTTTACCATCAGAGGAACTAAATCAAACATGAAGGTGATGTGAAACTGGGTGGTTTCACGTGACTATAAGTTTAAAAGCATTTCAACTTTATTCAAATAAGGAACTGCACAGTTTGCATTGTCATGGAAAACTGAAATATAGTTTAACATAAGCCTAATCCTTAGATTACGTGCAGGGTCAAAATAATTAATGAAAAATTAATTATTTTAAAACTGAAAATTTTAATTGTGGAATATAAAATGTTAAATTCTGTCAAATGATTATTTGCGATTAATCGTGTCCAAAATGAAGTTTCTGTTTAAATAATATACATATGTGTACTGTATACATTTTTGATAAATACACATACAGTATTTAGAAAATATTTACATTTACATTATATATAAATGAACAATATATTTACATTATATAGAATATATTTAATATATAAACATGCCATTTTATTAAATATATACATGCATGTGTTTGTATTTATATATACTTAATTATAGACAGTATAAACACATATATAAACAAAACTTTTATTTTGGATGCGATTAATCGCGAATGATCATTTGACAGCATTAGTAAAATTCTCATTTATGTAGAATAATTAAAATCAATTAATATGTAAAATTTTGAAACAAAGTTTTAAATTCTAAATGTGAGAGTTAAAATTTAAAAAGTTACATTTAAACCATAAAAGGACACAGCATTGAATTTACAAATCAAAACCTCTCAACCAACTTATACTTTTTATATTGTCTATTTATATTGTATATTTTTGCATACTTTTTTTCTGCCTTATTTATAAAATTCAAGTATTTTGCAGTGAACTCACAGTTCCATGTCCATTCGCCTCAAAATAAACTCCAATATCATATTCCTGTGCTGCATGATGTAGGTGCTTTACTCCTGTTTTTGTACAGCATACAGTGACCTGTGGAGAAGTCAAAGCTCACCTTAATGTCTCACAATTACGATTATTGCATAAATAGGAGCAGACATTAGTACAATGAGGTATTTTGCAGACCATCACCTTCATGACGTCCTCCAGGTAGCGAGTTGAGCTCCCATTAGCATACGCCGTCTGAACAACAGCAATCTGCAGGTTCAACCCTGCCTGAACACACACACAGACAAAATTTATATCTGAATTCAAATTTGCATGTGATAAGTTTCATTTTAGACCGGGTTCAGGCGTGTAGAACCTGTGTGAGCAGCTCTTTGAGGTACGTGCTGATGAGAGTAGCGATCTTGTCTCCGTCCAGCAGATGAAAGCAGCCTTTAGAGTCGGTGTAATAGTAAACAATGCGATCTGCATCACCGTCAAACGAGCAGCAGCGCTCACATTCTCCCATATTCATACCTGAGGAGAAAAAAGTATGAGATGTCTCAGATAATTCTATCTGAATGACATTCCACTGTTTAAATGTTTGGAATTTTTATTTATTTAAAAGAAGTCCGATATTCTTACCATGGCTATTTATTTGATAACAAAACAGGAAAAAACTAAAATAACGCTACATACTATTAGAATTTAAAATAACAGTTTTCTAAAATTAAATTAAATTAATTCCTGTGATCATTAATACTGTCTTCAGTGTCTCATGATCCATCAGAAATCATCTGAATATGCTGATTTGCTGCTCTTGAAACATTTCTTATCATTTATATATTGCTTAATTATCAATTTATTCATCACACATAGAGTTTGTGGAAAATGTGATACACTGCCAAATCTGGCATAGGTAAGATTAACTAAATTAACATATATATATATTAACTAAATTAGGCAGCGAAGCATTTAACTTATAAAAGTGTAAGTGAAGATATTTAGAATGTTACAAATGTATAATTCAAATAAATGCTGTTCTTTGAACATTCCGTTTCTTAAAATACCCGTGAAAACATTTTCAACATTGATAATATAGACACAAATCAGCATATCAGAATGATTTTTGAAGTATTATGTAACACTGTAGAATGGTGCAATGATGCTGAAAATGTAGCTTTGCATCACAGGAATAAATCACACCTTAAAAGACACAGAAAACGGTCATTTTAAACTCTAATAATATTGCACAATATTAGTTTTTATGTTTATTACTTATTTATACACTCATTACACACTTTCGACCAGTAGTGCTTCTATCATTATATCATAAAAGAATACAAACACAAAAATGATATGCTGGTTTTCTCACGACACGTTCACACAAACCTTGAGGTGCTTTCTGCTGGACTTTGACGTAATCCGCTCCGCACATGTGGTTGAGTTTGCCGCTACTGCCGTCATTCGAAAGCACCACCTGCAGTTCGGAGCGAAGAAACGGCTCCATTTCTCTCATCTTCAGTGCACCGATGCCATTGGCTCCATCCACCAGAAGCCTCTTCTGATCATCAGTGCGGTTTGAAGCCTTTGGAATACAAATAGGGAAGCAATTAATGCTTGAAAAATCTTCGTCATTAACGTTCACTGTCTTTATGTGTCGCTTACGTTCTGTGTAAGCTGAAGGAAAGCCTGTGAGAGTTTTTGGTAGTAGCCCTCAACAGTAGGACTGCCGTAGCAGCCGTGCGTGTTACAGCAGCACACCATATAATGTAGCTGGGGAGTGGTGACCAGACCATAGTCTTAAAGAGAAACACACACCCATCAGTCTGTATAATCAACAGAGCAATTCATCAACCTTTGCACTGCAAGGACAAGCTGTATACAAAAAATATAATGCAAATGCAAGACAACTTTAAAGGAACTTTTAAGCAAAATAATCAAGGTCAATATATTCAAGCTTTGTAATCAATAACCACACCATGAGTTTTGCCACCCAAACTGGAAACGCCATCCAGTACAGCCTGAGAGAGACTAGCACTGCTCGGTCTGAAAAAAACAAACACAGAGAAAATACAACACTACACTTAAGTTATGTATTTCAAACACTACATTGAACCGGTTCACACGCTACAGATGAGTGCAACAAAGAATGTAGAGCGAAGAAAGACTACTCTGGACTGATCATCAAGTTATTTATCAACTTATGTGCCTTACAATTTGGTGGCTGTTGCTAATATATATATATTTATTATATTAGTATATTATTTAGTATTTTTTCCCTCTCTCTTTTGTTTGTATGCACATCATAAATCAGTCAGAGAAGACAGAGAAGAGTTGATAATAAAAAAAAATAGAAAAGTTGAAAAAAATATTGCTCTCAAAGCTCCACAGATAATTTATAATTTGCCTTTTGCTTTACTTTTTTATTATTACATTTTAATAAAAGTGAATTATTATTGTTATTATTATTTCACATATGAATTTAATTTAATAATTAATTCAGATGCTCTCAGTAAGTGCAAGAACAAATATAAAGTACAGATATATATCTAAAGTGAACGTTTTGTAACTTTTAGTTATATATGAAAGTTGTCGTCATTGTTTTTTTTTTACATTAAATATAAAACAAATTGTGGTGATGATGATAACAATCAGCTACACTTTTCAATCACATTTTCCTCTGGCTGTTTTCTGACTCGATCTACTGGCTTGGCCACTATGAAGTCTACAGGTTTGGTAACTTCTCTCTTTATGTACTTAAGCTTTTTTTAACATTTGTTAACTTGCCCGCTGTGCAAACAGAAGCCAGGCTACCTGGTGTCTTTGCCGACGTATACGCTTGCGGGCTCGCTCATGTCGATGTCCTCTTTCCCAATAACGTCCTTTAGCTCTTTGAGAAGAAAGTCCTGCTCGGCATTAGCGAGTTGTGTGGCGTATCCCTCCCAAACCGCCGTCACCATCTCCCCCATGGGGTCAATCAGCTTCACCCCATTGTCTTCCTGAAAGTGAAAAGGATAGCATTGCAGGAAAGTGAAAAACACAGCACTATTTTGTTGTTATCAGAGTAACGGTGGACACAGATGGGCGCGTTTCTTACTTCTGGGTTATGAGAGGCAGTCACCATGACTCCTATGGTGGATTTAGTTTTTTTGGACCTCAAAGTTGCCAGCAGGCCCATGCGGAACATGATGTGATCCAGATGTTTGGCATGAGTGCGAAACCCAGCTGTGCCATACTGCAGTGTAAGGCCCTCCGGCTTCGGATGTAGCTTGGACTTTTGAGATACTTCCGCAAACTCAGCCATCTCTAAAAAACACATAAACAACTTGATTCATTTATTTTGATTCAGTTATATTGTTTACAACAGGATCTTCCACTATGGTTCACATTAAACCAATGCATGTAGAAATTACAAGCATGCTCTTTATGTACATGCATTGCAGAGTTTGAACAACAGACATGAAAAATGTAAAAAAAAAAAAAAAAAAAAAAAAAGCAGTCTGTGGTTTGTGATGCACATATACACAGAACATAAAATTGCAATAACCAAAACACTAATATATTAATAAATCAATCCCAAGATAAAGAACAATTAGCAATTTGCCTGTTCCAATCATTCAGATATAATCAGATAATCATTTAAATCAATTATTACGATTACTACAATAGTAAGTGCAAATAATAACTTCATTCAGGCTGAAATGAATGAATGAAATACATAATCACACAACTGCACACATTATCCGGACTTGCAAACGAAAACAAGACATATGCAAACTAATTACAGCTGTTTTTTGCTACTTTCCATGAAATCGTTTTAATATGAACACAGCTGATGAAGTTTATACTCACTCTGCTGTTTTTGCGACTGAAGGGCGACACTTCCTACTTCCCGGATTACGTGGCTTCGATGACGCACGTCGCCACGCCCTTTCCTGACGTACTCGGGAACCTGATGCTTATTTCAATGAAACCAGTTTAGCTTCACCCACGGATCAAAGTCTAATGATAAAGGCTTGCAGTGTGTGCTGAGAACTTTCATTGTTATTCCTAAAATATTAAATGTAAAAATAACAAAAAATAGGCTATTATTTTTTCTTGATAAATTTCTAATCTAAGATATATTTTTTGTTAATTATATAAATACCAATTCCGTTGCATCATATTTTAATTTTAATCATTCACTAACTTAATGTTTTTAATGCAAAGGACATTTTCTCTGACTTGCAGTGATAATGCTAAAGTTTATTTATTTTTATTTTTTTCATTATCAGCTGTGTAAACATGTTCGTAAAACATGTTGCTGCAGATGTTGCACTCTGTTACCATTTCTCTACTGAGGAATGGCTTGTCAGGGTTATGACAGATTTTTTTAACCAACTTTGCGCTTTTCATGGCACATAGTATACAACAGAAAATGAAAAACACAATAGAGACCCTTCACGGTTCGAAAGAGACTTTAACACACATGTCTGATGTCTGACATAATGAAGTAGACAGCCAAACACAGAACAAGAAGAGAGAGATAGATGGTGGCCACTGGCCAATAACAGTTTACTGCTAAGCTCCGTCTCAGTGAGGACTGACCCTCACACACACAAGCTAACACTCTGTAGCATGTGCTGAAAGAGCTTTCAGTAATCAGAGTGGCAGACTTAACAAAAACGCTCTTGGATCCTTATGTAACCTTTGTTTTTATGTTGCTGCTGAAGAAAAGTGAACTTTGCAGCTGCTTCAACAAGAAGAGGAGGTCCTCATGGTAGATTCCTGTGCCCCACTGTGCACACTCACACAATGGCACATGGCTTTCCCCGTCTAAAAGGCTTTAATTGCTGGTGTTGATGAATCTGGAGAAGACTGCTGGCTTTGTTCTTGGTCCGAGGTCTGAGCTGGATGGTAACTCTCCTGGGTTACTGTGCATGAAAAGAGCTGCAAAACAAGCTGCATAAAGGGAAAAGTGTACTGGTCTCATCATTTAATACTTCTAACTGGTGAGTAAAAAAACCTGATTGATGGTTTTCATATTTTCTTAGGTGAAGATTTGCATTTGTGTTTAGAATATTTACTATGTTTACCAAATGTGATTCTGTGTAACGTGGGAAATCTGTGAAAAACCATGAAAAAACTTTAACGCCCATGCAAACATTCTGTTTCACAATTAACCCAGCTAACAATAATATGTTGTAAGAATCCTTGGTTAATGTTCCCATTAAGTTACCATTAACATTAAGAGGAGTTTAACTTTCTGTTCAACAAGACGTTTGTTCAAAACTTTGAGTATTCCTTCCCAGAACATTAGTCAAAGTTCTGAGAATGTTCAGTGCTAGCTGGGAAAGATTCTTTATAGTGGGTAATGTTCTTTGGATTTTTCAAATGTTCTTCACTCTGAGAAGAAATACTCATTTTGTTTCGTTCACTCAAAGGTTATTTTTACCCCTTTTTGAAACCTTTCGTTTATATATTTGAACATCGCTCTGCTTTCCAAGTGTTTTTTGCTGTTTGTTCACTTGATTTCTTTGTAAAGATCTAAAGCTGCAACTGAGAGATGATGGTCACTAAAAGAGAGTCGGCCCCTGACAAAGCATCAGATGAAGATACGGAAAAGACAGTGAAAGACGATGCAGTTCATCTCAGGAGGAGGATAGGCCTGCTGCCGTCTGTTTGCTTCATCATCGGCACTGTGGTGGGCAGCGGTATCTTCATCGCCCCCAAAGGCGTGTTGATGAATTCGGGCAGCGTGGGATTGTCCCTGCTGGTCTGGACTCTGTGTGGCGTCCTCTCCACTTTTGGTGAGGAACATCTTCGGTTCTGGTCAAAGGTTTGGAATATTGTTTAATGCTTTCGAATGAAGTCTCTTATGCCCAAGGCTGCATTTACGTGAGCAGAGAAAAATGCTGTAAAAACAGTAATAGTGTGAATTAATAATCATTTAAAAGAAATTGTGTATGTTTTATTATACGTCTAGAATGAAATTTTTTCTTTTGTTCGAAAGTTGAATTTTCAGCATCTTTACTCAGTGTCTCATGATCCTTTAGAAATCATTCTGATCTTTTTACTTTAACATCTGTGTTGAAAATAATAACATTTTACACTACTATCCAAATGTTTGAAATAAACAAGATTTACAATAAAAAAATACTTTTGTAAAGTAAGCGCACATTACATTCAAAAGTACATTTATATTACAAGTACATTCAATTATATTACAAGTACATTATGTACAATAAAAGTACATTCATTATTTCTATTTTGAATAAATGCTGTTCTATTTATTAATCATATAATCCTGAGAAAATGATCTCTCAGGCTTGTGCCTTGTTTAGATTTTTTTGATTTCATGCTTATTCATTTAGTTTAGGCTTTAACATGACTTAGTTACTTTCTTTAGATACTGATTACGGTTACCTGTACATTATTAATCACGCAAAAATTTCAATCCTCGCATCATTTATTCACCTTCAAGTTGTTCAAAACCCAGTTTCTGTCTTATTCTAGAAAAAAAACGATATATTAAAGAATAAACAGCTGACAGTAGCCGTTCCATTATATAATATATAGAAGTCAATGGTTACCGTCAGCTATTTTGGACAATTGCTTGTGTTCAAAACAAAACTTTCAATCCAAGTTGAATCCATTTTTTGAAATATAGCATGTTCTCTGCAGGTGCTTTATGCTATGCTGAACTGGGCACGAGTTTTAGAAAATCAGGCGGTCATTACACTTACCTGTTGGAGACCCTGGGGCCCCTGCCTGCCTTCCTGAGACTGTGGACGGAGCTCATTTTCATCAGGTGTGTGTGCGTGCAGTGTCTGTGTTTTGCTGTGTTTACAGAGTCCAATCATAATGTCATTTCAGGCCTGCAGTGGCCACATACGTGTCTTTAGCTTTTGGCCAGTATGTAGTGGAGCCATTATTCATGCCTTGCGCCGCTCCGACGGCCCTGGTCAAACTCGTCAGCATGCTGGGAGTCAGTGAGTGACCTTACTTCATTGATTACTTCAGTAAACATTTAAATCTGTCAAAACAAATCTGTAAAACTATAAACTGTTGTGCCTAGCGTTTGTGGTGGCAGTGAACTGCTGGAGTGTGTCAATGGCAGCTCGTACACAGGTCTTGCTGACCTTCATCAAGATGTTTGCTCTGATTCTGATCATCATCCCAGGCATCATGGCTCTGGCTAATGGTAAGGGTCACATACTGATTTATCTGCTGCAATACAGTACTCTGGAATGTTTTCAAATGAAATATGTGACCCTGGAGCTCTTGAGTCACCAAGGTATATTTGTAGCAAGAGCCAAAAATACATTGCATGGGTCAAAATGATTGATTTTGATTTAATGGCAAAAATCATAAGGATATTAAGTAAAGATCATGCATTGCATTACTAAGACAGGAAATCAATTTTATTTCTGTTTCAGGAAAAACCGAAAACTTCCAGAATGCCTTTGTCTCAGATTCTGTGGCTCTGACCAAACTGCCTCTGGCCTTTTATTCAGGTCTTTATGCATATGGTGGATGGTGGGTATTAGCAGCAGTGTCAAACGTATACAAATCTAAAGGAAGTTATTTCCAAAATAATGTAAATGTGTTTATTTCTGCTTACAGGTTTTATTTAAATTTTATAACTGAAGAGGTAATTAATCCAAACAGGTATTCAGAAGTTCCTGCATTGTTAATTGTTATCTTGACAGCATGTTTTAATGTGTGTTTTTTTTCACTTGTCATTATTATATAAAAGCTCTTAGATCAATTTCTCATATTCCTATTAGAACCATCCCATTGGCCATCGTTTTCTCTATGGTGACTGTAACTGTGTTTTATGTGCTGGTCAATGTGGCTTACTACACCATGATGAGCGCCAATGAGTTACTGATGTCAGATGCAGTGGCAGTGGTTAGTAGCGATAGATAGTTATTACACGCTTTCGTTTGGAGAGTAAATGTCAAGACTGTGCTTTCCTTATTGTACTGCAGACATTTGCAAGTCGGGCTCTGCAGAGTGTAGCACCAGCAATACCAGTTTTAGTCTCTCTTTCCTGCCTTGGAGCACTTAATGGAGGATTTTTTGGTTCACCTAGGTAAGCATCTCAGAAACGGAAAAGTATGCTTTATCTTTGTAGTATTCTTTGACTTTGACCAGTTAAAAGTTAAAAGAATAGTACACCAGAAATTAACATTTGCTAAAAATTTACTCACTCAGGCCATCCAAGATGTAAATGAGTTTGTTTCTTTCTCAGAACAGATTATGAGGAATTTAAAATTACATCACTTGCTCTACAGAGGATCTACTCAAGTGAATGGTTGCTGTCAGAATGAGAGTCTAAACATCTGATAAAAACATCACAATAATCCACAAGTAATCTACAATCAATTAACAATTGGTTAGATGAAAAACTGTGTGTTTGTATGAATCGAATTAATCATTAACACGCTTTTAATTATAAAAGAATCTTGTCAGCGTCAGCAGAGAAATATACACACAACAAGCCTATTTACAAGTCAAAACAGTTTTAAACAAACGTGAGGATGGATTTTGATGTGAAATTACAACTGAGGAGCTTTTCACTGGAAGAAGCATTATGAATTGTAGACTCAAAAGCAACGATTCAATGTTAAAACACCTTAATAATCGATTTTTGCATCACAAGAGCTGTGTGGATTACTTTTGGTTTTCTTTATCAGCTGTTTGTTCTCTCATTCTGACGGCACCCATTCACTGCAGAGGGTCTACAGTTGGCCAAGTGATAGAATGCTATAATTTTCTCCAAATTTGCTCCAATGAAGAAACAAACTCATCTAGCCAAAATCTTAAATGGCCTGAGGGTGTTGTTTTAGCTCATTTAAATTTCAGGGTCTACTATTCCTTTAAGATTTCACAACTCTCTTTCTGCAGGATGTTGTTTGTGGGCGCCAGAGAGGGTCACTTACCCAGTATCTTCTCCATGATCCATATCCGCAGACAAACCCCGCTGCCAGCTGTGATGTGTTTGGTACAATCACATCTATTCATCCTTTTCTCCCAGTTCCTTTTCCTGCTAGCTTACGTTTCTCCTGGTGTTTGCAGTATCCTCTGGTGATCATCATGATGGCGAGAGGAGAGATCTTTCAACTGATCAATTTTGCATCCTTTTCCCGTTGGCTCTTTATCGCATTGGCCACTTTGGGAATGATCATCCACCGCTACAGATTTCCAAATCATCCCAGACCATTCAAGGTCCATTTAAATGGCCCACTACTTACTTATTAATAGGAATTTATCACTGTACTGATTAAACATTTTGTTGGCTGTGTTCAGGTCCCTCTTGCAGTTGCGGTGATCTTTACCATAGTATGTTTCTTCATCGTGGGCCTGTCCCTGTATTCGGACCCCTGGAATACGGGAGGCAGCTGTGCGCTCACATTATCAGGAGTACCAGTGTATTACCTGACTGTCAAGAAGTCATACATACCCAAACGCTGGAAAAAAGCCTTCAGTAAGTAATGCTAAGCATGTTTTTGCATTGCCTTTATAAAAATTAACCATAGTTTTACTACAAGTAGTAATTAAACCATGCTAACCACAAAATAACCATGCTTTTACTAACTAAACTTTAACCATGATAGTTGTAGTACAACTTTGGTGAGATAAATGATATGCCAAAAAAAGGTTTCTACAAAAATGGTTTTATTTTCGTAAGAGTAAAAGCTAAATATTTGTTGCTAGTTTGATTGACGGCATCTTGAATTGAACACTGATTAAATGATGATGTGAGGGATCTTTACAATGGCACACAATGTATGAAGTTACAAAAACACTTTTAGAAGTGTTTTTGGGAAGACATTTTATTGGGCTGAGAAAAAAGTATTGTATTCCTCAAAGCCCCGTTTTCATACCAATAAAAAAAAATGGTGCTACTCAAAGCCCACTAATTGACCTCTGCTCCCTCTTGTGCAGATTATTTAAGTCTACATCTGCAGATATTCCTGGAAGTGGCTCAGCAGGAAGTTAAGACCTACTGATGGAGCTTCACCAAACTACAGACCTGAGTGTTGCAAAGGGCATTGAAGTTTGTTTTAATGGCATACGCAGAGCAACATCCTTGCACCCTATCCATTAGTTCAGGCATCACTCGTATTTTCATCTAGTTTTTATTCAAATCTAATACAGGACTATGTCCTGGTAAAGTCATTCTTTAAAAGGGATAGTTCATTAAAAAAATTATATTCTGTTATAATTTACTGGCTTCGGTTAATCTCCAAAACATAACCAGTCCTAAAATGAATTCATATTAATCAAGTAATCACAATGTGTTTGTATAAAGTATCCCTTTATTCTCAAAAAGTACATTAAGAAGAGAAACCAAATTGTATTCTTTGTTGAAAATGAAAATGGATGTTTCTGGTTAAAGCCTGTTACATGAGTAAAATGCAGAGCTGATTACTTTCATATTTCAATAGTCTTCAAAAATTATACAAAAGATATCCTATTGTCTGAATGGCCAGTTTTTTTGACTCACCAAAATGTTTGTTGTTGAGAAACATTAAAGTTGATTATTACATAACTTTGTATTCTTACAGAAACCAAATATCAAGTCACTTGACAGCTTTTTAAATGTCTGTGCATCAATGTAATACAATAAGTAAATGCTACTTAATTTGTGTAACTAATGCTTGCGTAACGTTTTAGCACCAAAAATCTGTCAACCGTTCAGTTTTTGTACATTTTTTTGATATCTTGCTGTTTTTACATTGGAAGAATGCAATACAATGTATCAAATGAACAAAGCTACATATTGATGGTAGTCTTCTAAGCATATATGAACTCTGTGCATGCTCACTAATCATTCTACATATGAAAATGAACATTAAAAGCTTTGTAATACACCACAAATCTCTTGAAAGTCTCATCCTGGTCATGCCCAACCAACATTCAGCACACAATCTTAAATCGATTTTAATTGCAAAAACAAATGAATGCAGAAAAGCAGCAGAGATGAGTCACTATTCTGACATGCTTGTAACCATAAAAACACATTATGGATGTTATAAACAGCTCCACACACTCCAGATAAATGACTGGCAAATTCTAGTACAGGACAACACTTACACATCCATCTGCAATCAATAAACAACTAAGGGATAGTTCACCCAAAGATGAACTCTGTCATTGTTTATTCACAACCTGTGGGTTTCTTCCTTCGGTTTAGAAAAGAAAAAAACTGAGAATGTTGGTATCCAAAAAAATACTACTATAGTTACTGTCAACTGTTTGGTCACTAACATTCTTTAAAAATGTGTTGTATTCAACAGAAGAATGAGTTAATCTTTGGGTGAACTTTCCCTTTAATTTGTATGTTAATTTTTTCTGCCCCAAATTTCTGTAAAAAAAAAAAAAAAAAAAAAAAAAAAAACCTCTATTTTTACCATCCATCTCTGGCTAATCCAAGGTGTTCAAAATCATTCCAAAACAAAGAAACACTATAAAATTGAGTAGTGTAATTTAATTAATCTGCTAAATCTGTATGTTCACTTATAATACACGCTCTTTCTCTCTCACACACGCATTCATATTTATATATTACAACTTGTGCAAATTTATCTTATCTAAGTACATTCGTCACTAACAGTTTTGCTCGCAAATAAAGGCCTACACATCAAAAACACAAACATGTACAGTAAAAGGCAGTGAAATAGCAACAGAAATTAAGAAAATAATTAAGAGATCAATAGCAAGTAAATGAGAATCAAAGGCAGTGAAGAAAGTTGAGAGCAGCTTGGAAAAAGAAACTGGAGTCACTTGAGCTCCGGGATAAACTGGGACCAGCTGATGTTTGCCATGCTGAGATCATCATCGTCCAGGTTAGGGAAGCTAATATCCACTAGGATTTTACTAAGGCTGTCGTTCATGGTATCCAGGACGAGGCCTTCGGTGAGGGAGCGGTTGGCGGTGCCCACTTGCAGTAGCTCTCTGGAGCAGGTCGGAGTGGAGCGTCTCGGAGAGGGTCTGGAGCAGGTGAGCAGCTCTCGAGGGGAGCTGAAGAGCGGCAGCTCTTTGAAAGGCGTGCTATTGAAGCTGAAAGGCGTGTGTTCGTGCCGCTGCGGGGTCAGCTGTGGCCCGCTGGGAGTACGGATGGGGCTGAAGTCCAGCACGCCTCCCTTTCCGACGGGGGTGATCCTCCATGGCTCCAGGACTGCGGGAAGCTTACTGGGGGTGGATGAGGAAGGGTGGCCGCTCTTGATGGGCGTTTTAAAAGTGTATTCTCTGTTTGGGCTGTCGAGGTCAGGTTTACAGGTGGGCTGGGCCTCCGGATCGTGAGTGTCTTGGAAGGTGGAGACGTCGGAGACCACCCCCGAGTCGAAGAGAGTGCTGTCGGGGTAGAGCAGGACGGGTTCCTCGGTGGCTGGCAGGACTAGACGCTGTTTGCGGCGGGAGCTGCTGTTTTCTCGCTGTCTGGTTTTGGAGGGCAGAGCTTCAGGAGTCACAGACATGCTCACAGGCTCCTCCTTTATGTCCTGAGAGGTGGACGCACACAGCATCACAGAGCTCGCATCACTCTGTGAGACCTTTCACAACACAAACAAGCGTTAAACCACCAGAACTTGCTCTAGTTTATTTCTTCACACTTTTTTCAGGTTATGAATTCCCTGCTGAAATAAAACACTAACTGGTTTGTTGGCTGCACAAGTGGTCTACCAGGCTCAAACCAGCTAAAGATCAAAGTTCCAGCTTTTTGGCTGACCTGACTTACCTCGAGTCAGAAGTCGGCCAAAAAGCCAGAACTCTGTGCTCTCATGGGAAAAAAACAGAAGTCAGTTATTTGTATTGTAATTTAAAAACTAGAAATATTTTCGTTACAAAAGAAACATCAATGTGCTAACCTCCCAAAGACGTATAGGATAGTTTCACGACAGATATATCCAATACGAGCATTACCAAGCTTGGAAGAGCCAGGATACATTTTTAATAATAATATATTGTTATAAGCGTAGTATTAAAAGTAATCACAAAATAGATTTTATTTAAACATATTTACTAAATTTTGATATAAACAGGCTATTTATTAGGGGCAATCTAAACCATTGTTGACTGCTCTAAAATAGCTTACAATCAACTTACAATTATATCTAGACCAGCTCTAAATGATTATTAAATTCAGATTTTAGCTAGATTTTCAGTATTATTTCCCCACATGAAATAAATGAATGAATAACAAGCAACTGGGTTACTATGGGGAAAAAATATTATTATTAAATAATTATATCTAATGAAACATTTAAATAATTATTAAATAAATAAATCTTCCATAGCAAAGCATTGACAAATAATGCTGGAAATATATTACATTAATCAGAATCAGAAAAAAATTATTTAATTACAACATAGTTAAAACTTATTTTTCTTTTGATGAAATATGACCTGGGTAAGTTTTTAAGATTTATTCATATAAAAATGTAGTGTTTACCTTAGGGGCAATGCGGACCCTCTTGCTCATCCCACTGGAGCTGGGAGGAGTGGAGAGAGTCGCAGGACTGGTGGAGGGCAGGAAGAGCGACTGACCCAGAGGAAGCTGGATGGGAACCAGGTACGAATCAGTCCGAGGAAGAAGCGGCTTCATCTTCCTCTCTGAGAACGAGCAGAGATAT
This sequence comes from Puntigrus tetrazona, assembly GCF_018831695.1. Lineage (NCBI taxonomy): Eukaryota > Metazoa > Chordata > Actinopteri > Cypriniformes > Cyprinidae > Puntigrus > Puntigrus tetrazona. The sequence continues at coordinate 1,982,044 of NC_056702.1, forward strand.
AACGACTGTTAGGAAACAACATCATGCACTCATCATCATGAGACATTCGACCCTATCATCCAGCAAGCACTCACCTGTGCTGGCCGTGGCAGGTATGGCTTTCTTCAGCTCCGGTGGACCTCTCTTCTGTTGCTATAAAGAAAAAAGAAAAAAAGTCTGTTTACTTTCACAAAAAAGTGTGGCATTCAAACTAACTGCAGTCTCAACACTGTCTGCCTTTTTGATGACCCTCAGACGATCAAAAGAACAAAATAAGTGATGATCTGGAGCTGAACGCTCTTCCTCCTGTCTGACTCTCCCTGAAATAAAATAAGTGCTTCCTGGAGAAGTAGAGAGGCTGGTCCCTGTCTTACATCTTGTTGATCTGCCCTGAGAGGATGAATAAGGAAGAATCTTACTTGATTGAAACCAAGTTGTGGGATCTGAGAGCAAGTGGGGGTCACTGGGTCAACCAAAGGCTGTGGGATGAGCCAGGAAATGAGAGATGACTACATTTGAAACATAAAATCAACTATGAACATAGTAGTACAGTAAGTGATACATACCTTGTAGACTTGGTCCAATGTAAGACAGCGGTTTGCTTCTGGTCGAATCGTCCAATAGGAGATCTTGCCATCGGCAGATGTCTCCCGAACAAACATGTCATGCAGTGAGAGATTATGACGGATGGAATTCTAATAAAAAAAAAAAATAAACAAAATCAAACTTAGAAATCTTATAAGAGATGTTTGTGTTATCTGAAACTATACTGGTTTTATACACCACCTTCCATCCGGGTTTGGCAACATTTCTGAAATACGGAAAATGGTCCTCGATCCAGTTATAAATTTCCTTCAGGGTCATGTGTCGGTTCTTCTTACTGTTGATAGCAAACTGGATCATAGCCATGTAAGAATACGGGGGTCTCTCTGACAGAGGGTCCTTCTCCTTTTCTGGAGCTTTGGGCTGTTTAAAAGAAAGCAGACAAAAAAATGTTTAAGAATGAAATATAAAAGAGAAAAATAAAATGGCAGAGGCTTGGTTGTACTAATGTGTTGTGTTCTCAACAGGATGTCAATATGTGAGTGTGATATTAAAAAAATTTCCCCGGAGGATCCAGTTATGACGTTTTAATAAAATTGTGGGGTCAAGTTTTTAAAAATGAAATGTATGCACATCGTTGTTTACAATAAGATTTATAATTTAGCATGTTAATACAAAGGGCCAAAGGTCAAATTAAATGAAGGGCAGCGGTCCAAAAAACAAATGTTGTATTATATTCAACAATACACTAAAATATATTATATATTTCTACATTTCCATATATTTTATTACCACAAAACCAGTCATAAAGGCCAATTGTTTTAAAATGAAGTTTATACATGAAAAAACAAAAAAAGGCTAAATCATAAATTAGAAATAGAGACATACATGTTTTTCCCCTATTTGTCTGCCCTCTTGTGATATTGCATGGCAGGCCACATCCAAGGTCATTACAGGCTAACTTTAAGGCATCTCTGATGTATAATGTGCATTTAAAAAAAATGGAGGGTGAATTTAATTTCAGGACGACTTTAAAGAGGTTTACCTGATGACAGTCACTCGGATTGTCTTTGCTGGTGCCTTTTTGGTTCGACTCCGATCTGAGCCCATCAGAGCTCATTTTTCCCAGCCACTGGATGTTGGTCAGACTGTCATCAAGCGGGAAGCACTCCGTCTCCGTTTTCACTGACACCACAGCAAAGAACATTTCAGAAAACAGAACGTTTTCAGAACATCAACAAGCTCAGTCTCAGTCACATCCCCTCACCTTTCTCAAGATCACGCTTGGGCTCGGTAGAAAGACACCCGAGGGTTTTGCTCTCCTCCAAAGTGCTGCTGCCACTGAGCAGGATGAACTTGTTTCGTCCCTGAGGGCCGCACTCCTTCCCTTTGGCCGTCAGGGCACTGATGACACTCTGCAGATCAGCTTCTTTCGGGATCACCACCACCTGAGTGTCCGGTATGGTGGGGTGGTCCATCATGCGGATGCCATCGGGGAAGCAGCGGGCGGTGGACGGGGTCGGGGTGGTCTTGCAGCGGGGCCCATCGGCCTCATCACACCCTGCATCAGATTCATTCTTCTGAAATGGCAGCTTTCTCCTCTTCAGGATGATGGGTCTCCTTGGGCTCTCTCTCATTGTTTGCTCACAGCAAGAAGGCCTGGCTGATGACTGTCTGTAGAAAACAACTGAATAGGTCATATTTACATCTAACTGAAGCTTTATGTCCTAAATACAGTACACACAGGAACTATTCAACTAACGTCAGACGATTCGCGAGATCATTCATAATAACAATAAATAACATGCAATATTGAATCAAAAGCAGATTAAGTGCAAAGAAATAAATGCGTGCACGTAAAATATACATTAAATACGTAAAAATATATCATATATATATGTGCAGATGTTGGCCAATTATACCGATAAGAAGGTCTGTTGACAAACGACTTTTTTGTGTAACGCCTTTTGAATGACGATTTTAGTTCTAGAAAATAAAATACCGTTACAAATTGATTACTTTCAATCTGACCTGCTGTTATTATCATTGTTATTATTTTTGTTTGACAGATCGCTCAGAAGCAAAACATTTCGCGAAAGGCAGGTTTGTACGATATTTGCGTAAAAAAATGATTAAAGGTGTTTTTATTTTATTACAGTGATCAAACGCGTTCATCGTCGTTTTAAACCACATTATAGCTTGTTGTCGCCTTAAAATTTAATAGAATTTAAAACACTACATTTTATAAACGATCTTCCTTTATTATCTGACATGCGGCCTAGCGTTTCGTCTTTCCAACTAACCCACTGTACAGGTTTAATTTATTGAAAAAAAATACAGCACACATCAAGTAATTCGAAACGGATCAAACCTTCATATCATGTCAGCCGTGCAGACGGTGGTTTATTGGAGTTAATCTGGCAGCGCTGAGTGATAAAATGTACTTTGATGGGAGTGAATGAAAAACTCGAGTCCCTGGACTCTTGTGCGCATTTGGTGAGATTTTGAATTTTGGCGCAGAGCGGTGCAGCGCTATCACGTGATCACGCCTAGCCCAATGGCGGATAAGCATGGGCGGAGCCATCGAGTTGAGACTGTTGCTGTTTTCTAAGGTGCAGTAAGTTGCTTTCCTTTAGGGGGCGATCGGCGGCTCTGAAATACGTGTTCTTCAATTTCTCACAGCGGAAACCTTCTTAATTTATTTATTAGAAAACCGTGCAACAGTTCCTGAAATTTATGCAAGATTTAAAATATATTCTATTTCTGTAAATACATAGTTTATGTAACTGGTCTGTTGAGAAACGCGCTGAGAAAAGTAACACCGTTTGTATGATTGAAATTTTACACCCGAATAGTAACACTGATGAAAAATAATATTATTGGAACTTTTAAAACACGATAAATAATTTTTAAAAAAATCATTAAAATTTCAACTCATCCTACCTGACCAATCAAAACAACATCCAGGCCACCAAGCCCCGCCTATTGTGGTATCCCATTGCTAGGCTAACCAACATTCAATCGGTTTGTATTTCTCTGGGAGGGACGAGGAGTGTGTGTGAATGGGGGATCTTTCCCACAAACCTCAGTCAGACGGTTTATTAGTCTCTTTGTCAAATTTACATGGTCCAAAGAAAAAGTACAATGCGACTGAGAAGAAATAAAGAGCTATACGTGAGTATTAGCTAATGTTTTCATTGCATTCCATGTATTTCAACACTCGAACCATCTCCAGAGCTGATTGTACAGCTACCATAACAAACATACAATAAAATGCCAATGAGATGAGATCTTCTACTATTGCTGTTTTATTTTATTTGTGTCGATACTGAGTATCAGTCTTAACGAATTGAAAGTTTACGCCTGCATGACACTGACAGATCGTGTTTTCCTCCTTGCAGCATATCATGTCTTCTAATGCCCCGTAATTCACGTAAGAAGAGACTGCTGAACCCAAACAAATCTCAGTTGTTGTTTGTCGAGGTGCCCATCAATGGACCAAAGCATGAATATGGACCACAACTACGGAGTGCCATTCATCCCAAGTCATTTATGTCAGAGAAACAACAGCGAAGTGGTACCTCTTGGGTATGTTTTTGCTTCGTAACCTTTCCTTTCATTTTATGAGCGAATAACCGAAACCGAAGCATCTTCTCTGTTTGTAGGTGTCTTCGCAGTTTAATTCACTCGAAACCACAACGGTTAGTCGTGGAGGTCGAGGGAGGAGAAATAACCAGATGGCTACGAGGATCTCAAACAAGGCACCAATTTTGGGTTTCCCTCAGACCAGAAGAGCAAAAGGCAGCAAATATACGACTCTGTCTTTTCAGGCAACCACAGCAGGTTCGCAACACCAGAGTGAAAACTTTAGTTATTCACGGACAAAGAATGATCGGCTCGTTTCTTCGGACAGTCATAGCAAGGAGCTTCGAGAGACTTCAAGAAGAACTCGCCTTCCTCGAAAAGGAGTAGAGAAGAGGACGGCTACATGTGTTATATCCACCTCCAGGCATTCAGAAGTTTCAAAGAATGTGCAAATCCACAAAAATGGAACGACTAAGGATCCAGTTCACATACTGAACACAAGCTCTGTTACCGAACACCTTAATGTAGAGATGCCTGAAATGCCACATTGCTCCTGCCCATCTCCATCCAATGTTCAGCATCTCCTCTTCCCCCCAAACCAAGCAAAAACTCCTCCGCGAACTGAGAACTCGAGCATCCTGGTGATGGACACACCTGAGAAGGACTATGGGCTGAAGGTAACGTGGAGACGGAGGAAAGGACTGATGAAATTGTTGATTGACAGAGGTCAGCTTCTTCCAGCAGATGCCGGAGTTGCCAATGATTGTACTTAAAAACCATAAATTAACAGATACAGCAATAATTTGGTTTGTTTTGTAGTTTACTGCACAATATCGATTTTGCTAAGATTTGGAAAATTGCACAATTGAAATAATTATATATGAATATTTCAAGAGAGAAGAATTAAAGATTTTCTGATGTCCCCAGCCTTATTTAATGGAAGCAGCTTTGTACTCTGTTGGACATCAATTAATTATGTACTTAAATGTTAAATACACACCTCAAATAATGCCTTTATTCACAAGATTTGTATCTGTGTATTTATTTACATTTTTTTAACCAAAGGGAGTTTGTGCACTTTTGTTTATGCAGGAGAAGTCTAATATGTTTTTGATTTTATATTATAGTACTTATAGAAAGTCTAAAATGTTTAAAATATAAGATATAAAACAGATGTGAAACATCAGATGAAATAATAACCCAGAAATTAGATAATTTGCACGTAAAATAGATTTCGTTTCTTCTCAATTACCATAGTTTTTATATAAAAACTGAAATTATTATTATTTGTTTTTACATTTCTCCGGACTTTTATTTTGTCGTGTATTTTCTTCGTCGTCCATTGCGGAAGTGGCGAAGTGAAGTTGGTTTGTTTACAGTGGTTATGTACATCGATATGTTCCACGTGTAGTGTCTTAAATCAGTTAATGACTGAGAGTTCACATTGTGTTGTTCTCAGTCATCCCAGTCTTTCGATATTAAGCCCGTAATGCACTAAACGCTTAGTAGCAGTCCGGTATGAGGAACAGTTCGTCGGTGTCTCTGACGGGCGCTCGTGGCTCGGTTCGGCTCAGCAGCCCACCCGCATGTCCGGGAACCGCTCCGGTGGACGCTGCCCTTGAATATTTAATGGTAAAGAAAGACTTCCAGCGTGCTCTGGATACCTGCGAGAAAGGGCTTGAGAGCTTGGGCTCTTTTGCAGAGCTGGAGGACAGTAGGTGAGTTTTCATACGTTTCATGATATGATGAAATTATATTTTGCATTCACTGTTATTCCAAACATTATACTAAATCTGTCCTTACAGCTTCAAGCATGCAGAACTGAAAGCAGCATTGACTATAGTGGGGATCCAGGCATTGGCGGAGCTCAATCAGTGGCGTGGAGTTCTGTCATGGGTTTTGCAGCAGTATGGAGAAACAAAGAAAATTCCTGCCAAGATTATCCAAATGTGGTCAGAAGAATCGGCATTAATCTCACACATTACATCAACCCTAAAAAGGGCAGAACCATAAAGAGACGTCAGAATATAAATTTACTGAAAACCGAACACTTGTTTATCAAATCCTGAATGCTTTGGACAAGCTTGGTTTCTTTTTAATAAAGACACAAACCAGATTATTGCTGAAGTTAAAACATTAAAAAAGTATAACAACAGTAAAGATAATGCATTATTTTTAGGTTTTATACAAAGTAGATATTTTATTAAATTTGTTGCTCTCAGAAATTGCTCTAAAGTCAAAATGAAATGTATAACCGAGTTAAGGTCTAAATTTGAAGCTGATATTGTGGCTTGATGCAGTTTTCTATCTCTTCTATTACAAAACCTGTTCCCAAATATAAAACCTTGCCTGCCAGACCTTTCCAACGATAAGCGTTTTGTCAAATTGCAAAAAGTACTGATTTTCTGAAACCCAAGCCACAAATTCAGTCTATATAAAACATTTAGAAATTGATGACAAAAAATTATATTTAAACATAATAAGGTAATGGTGAACAGCAGCTTTTTTAACAGGTAGATTTCTCACTACAGTTTTAAGTGCTGTTTTTGAGCTAAACAAAGAATGGAGAAAGCAGTCGTCCCATCTAAATGTCCACCACAAACACCCTTTCAAATTGAAAACAAGAAAAAAGACCTAAACTTTCACTGCTTGGTTGTGTCCCCCAGGATACGTTTCCCCTTTTAGCGTTATACCACTTAGATGTTGTTGAACCCATTACATCACTCCTAATGCTATGTAAACTGTGTCTCGCAGCATTCTGCTCTATGTGAAAGTGGATGAGCGGGCCGTGATGAAGGATGCGGTCTGTGATTGGCTGCACTGCTCTAGTAACGTGAGCCAGTCGGGGTTCAGCTCTGTAGCTGAGCTTTATTTCCTTCATGTCCTGGTGCCGTTGGGTCTGGTGGCCGAAGCTCTGGAGATGCTGGAGACCGATGTGGGTCTGGTGGCCTTCAACGATGAACAGAGACAAGCAGCTCGTGGTTTGATAGACATTCAGAATGAGAAAAATACCACATCAGCCACTTCCAATCTTGAATCTGTAGCTGCGACGGCAACAGCTACTGCTCCAAAACAAGGTGACTTTCTTTTATTATTGTCCTTAAGCTCAAAAATTGCAACGTAATTGATTCTTCAAGCAATATAAATGATTAGGAGGTCATATTGTAGAATAGATAGTGAAGGTAATTTGTGATTTACAGATAAACTGACTCAGCGGCTGACTTCCATAATGAGGTTGTTATACCGAGGTCTTTCAGTAGCCAGTGTGAGAATCAGATTCATCTCTCTGCGCAGAGTTTTTCTGGCTTTAATATTGCTGTACCTTCTTCTCATCCGTATAGACCCGGGTAAGAGATCTGCTAGCCATTTTTAAGCAATGCATTGTCAATAATTACTTTAATTAATGATTATTGTTTCTTCTTGCTGTTTCTCCACTCTCAGCTCTGCCCTCAGCTTTCCCATGGCTGCTCCGCCTGCATGGACTCCTTCAGCAGACCTGGAACACCATGTTTGGACCTTATTACAGAACCAACACACGGAGTTAGAGCTTTAATTGAGTTATCCTGGAAATAACTGTGAAACAACGTTGCCGTCCCTAATTTGCAATGCTTATTAAATCTTGTGTTTGCCATTGATGCATTTACTTACATTATAGATAAATAAACTACTGAATTATATCAAACTACTGATAGTCTATTTAAAATAGATGGTATCGTGGAAAGAAGTATTTCATGCAGATCAAATGTAATTTTATTATAATAAATGTGTAAATATGTTTTTGAATGTATGTGGATCATGTGTCAATTATATAAACAACTATTTCACATTCAGTAGTCATGGGTAAGAAGACTAGTATTAAATTTGATTATGTACTTTGAAAATGCACTTTTATTAAGACTATACAGTTAAAAACAAGAGGTTTTTTGCCGGGATATTATTAACTAAAATTTAAAACCAATTAAAAATATGATTTAAAATGAATGTTAACTAAAACAGAAACCTAGTCGCCATGGCAACATTAATATTTTTTAAATTATGTTTTTAAAAACAACCTCAACAAAATTACTGAAACCTTAACTAAAATTAAAAATAATATTACAAACATTAAATAACAGTAAAAAAAAAAAAAAAAAAAAAGTTATCAGAATAGCATATGTGGACTGATATTTCTATCGATTTTAAAAAATAGTAAAAATGATTGAATCATGTTTGCTGATCATAATAACAATACTATCACTAGTGTTATTATTACTATTTTTTAATAAGTTGTTTTAAAAAAATGTTAGCTAGTCATTTATTCTGAACCGGGTGTTAGTTTCGCATCTGTGATAGAAAGTGACGCGTGAAATGAAAGTGAAAGTAAAAACAGCTGTTTCTGTTGATTTCTTTTCGAAACTGTTATGTTTCGAGTAAAACGGGAGCTTAAGTGTCTTGAAGAGGATCGATATTTCGTCAGCTTAGTTTGATTTTCTATAACCAATACGCAGATTAATGGTAGGTTTCCATAGATGCAACACTGAGAAACGTTTGCCGTCGTGTATGTCTCTGGATGGGGAGGTATTGCAGTAAAATGGCTTATCGATTTTACAGCGGCTCTGGATCACTGGGTTATGGTAGGTCATCAGAGACTTGCATCCATCATATCACTTTTTTATTACAAAAAATGCTACTGTGACTACTGTCATTTCAGTCTTTTGAACCATTTTTGAAGTTTATTCAAAAAATGCTGGAACTAATAATGATCTAATGTTTCAGAAGTAAGGGGCCTTTTAAACTACAATCTGTCCTGCTGTACCAATGCTTTGCTTCAGTCGTTTTCTGCGACCACTGAACTCCTGGACATACTGAACAAGTAAAGCTCTATCATCTTGTGAATAAGCTGCACACTTGCTACTAGCCATGCTTAATTTTGCATCCGATATATCTCTTTGTCAAAACAGATTTGAAAAAATTTTTCCTTACATGCTTACGAGCCAGTGGATCCTCTACAGTGAATGGGTGCCGTCACAATGTGAGACCATACAGCTGATAAAAACAATACAATAATCCACATGATTTCAGGCTATGGAAAAGTCCTCCTGTTGTTCTCCAAAATTTACATATTTGTTTAGAACTGTGTCTCTTTTTTTTATCTGTGCATATTTCACACCTGATTCTAATGAGATTTTTTACTTGAGAAAGCAGTATTATAGACACAGTTTTCATGCAAGATCACCTAAAGAAGTCCTGTGGATTCTTATGATGCTTTTTTCAATCAGCTGTCTGGACTCTCTTTCTGACGGCACCCATTCACTGCAGAGCTAGTGAGCAAATGATGAACCTCTGAATTACTCCTAATCTGTTCTGATGAAGAAAAAACTCATCTAAACCTTGAACAGTCTAAAGGTGTGAGTGAGTAAATTTTCCAAAAATAATTTTTGGGTGAACTCTTCCTCTAAAGATGGCATCCATCAGATGAGACTGATGAGAGGAACGTCCTGCTGCAGTTGAAGAACGCCCTGGAAGCCATGAGGGACAAATCACATCCTGCTCCACACAAAGACTTCCTCAAATGCCTCTACTATCAAGCCGTCCGACGTATGCGTCATATCACCCTAAAATCTTATACTTTTGGAAATAATGTCACTCAGTGGTGTCATTCTGTCATTCTGCTGTAGCAAGCACTCAACAAGATGCAGATGAAATATTCCACATCATCCTCAATCTCAGTCAGAAGCAGATGCCTGATGCTGCTGTGGTGGGTTTTCATAAAGAATAGACACACAGATTTTGTTCAGTATGTACTGTCAGTGTATAAAGGAAAATTATGAGTTAAACTATGTGTGTGTCTCTTTCAGGCTCAGGAAATTCGCAGTCTCTTTGAGATTCAGGTAGAAAACCAGGTGGTGTGTTCAGAGTGCACATACATTCACAGAGCACCCAGCTCTCTTTTCAGCCTTCCTTTGGCAATCTTCGAAAGAGACACTCTGGTAAACAATTTAAAGTGAAAGTTAAAGAAGAAGTCACCGTTTACTCATCAAGTATTTTTTTTCTTGAATCTACGTACGTTTTTAGTCATTGTGCATTGTAATGTAGAGTATGTTGTGCTAATCATGCTTTATTATTTTTCCTTGTGTTCTTTAGGAAAGCTGCATCAAATCTTTTTTCATGCTGCAAGAGCTGCCCGACAGCGAGAAGGCTTACTGTGACCGGTGTGCTGAAAAGCGGCCGTCAACTCATGTGTGTGCTTTATTTATGATCTAAAAGTATAATCATACGTTTTGATGATTTGTTTTTATGTGGTGATGTAGCAAATCCAAGTAAGATTCATGCTGATTTCAGCAAATAGCGCAGTGCGTTGTAAGTTAATCTTTGTTTGTTTGTTTTTTTCATTGTGTAGGAAGTGAGACTTGTCTCTTTGCCTCCGATTCTGTGTGTACAGTTGAAAAGATTCAGAAACGATAAAGGTTTCATCAGGAAACTCTCCAGCAAAGTCACCTTTCCTGAAATGTTCAGTACTGAGATTTTTGCTGCAGGACAATCAGAAAATGTATGTTTAGCATATAGTTAGGAAAGAACTCTGGTAATACTGACATATATGCTTGATTTATTATATGCTTGTTTTAGGCTGATTACGTCAAGACTAATGAGTATTACAGTCTCTATGCCGTAATAGTGCATGAAGGACACATGTTTGGACACTACACTGCTTTCATCAGATCGAATCAGGAGGAGATGTGGTATTATGCTGACGACTGCCGCGTGCGGCCAGTAAGAGAATCTGAAATTGACTGAAAGAGTATCTGAAATAGACTGTGTAGAAGTGTAACCGGCTCTGATATGTAATCATTTTCTTTATCTCAGTCCACATGGGCAGATGTGCAGGACACATATGGAGGGTCCCATCAGTATGGGTATGTTATACATTAATAATTGCAAACTTAGCTTCTCACAGGTACTTCAAAGGAAAGCAAAACTCAAATGCATGACTTTTAAATAATTACTTCTTTGCATTTCTTTCAAGACATCTTCCAGGCTTTAATTATAATATTGCATGTCGTTTTTAGAAGCACAGCCTACTTGCTTCTGTACAGGAAGAAGAGCAGGAATTTGTCTGCGTAATTCTTGGGAACGCGGCAGCACTTGATCGACACTATATGACATAATACAGAGAATATTCCAAGAACAGGACTAAAATGTAGTTATATTTTTGGGATAAGTATATGAAGAAATCATATTTTTAAGAAGGTTAATCAGTAAATTTTGGGGTTTATGTAGGACAGTATTTTGGATAGGATTTTGTTATTTTGTCAGAATGTTTTCTGTAATCTATGGATATTATTAAATAAAAAATACTAGTTTTGAAATAATCAGAATCAACTTTATTGCCAGGTATGTTTACACATACGAGGAATTTGTTTTAGTAACAGAAGCTCTACAGTGCAACAGGATAACAAGAAAAGACAAATAATAAAAAGAATTCTACACAAATATACAAAATATAAAAAGTACAAAATAGCACAAATACAATATATACTATAAACATTCAAGTGTAAGCAGGAATTATGTTTGTGCAGTGTTATGTGCAAATCTGTATGTTAAATAAATAAGTGTTGTTGTTCAAAGGTTCAAATGTTGTTGTTTTCTTTACTCTCATGTTCTAACTGTACAGCTGTAATGTAAAAATACAGTGCAAATTTTCTCGAGTTAAAAAACAACGTCTAAGGTTTACAGCAGTGGTTCCCAACCAGTGTGCTGCGGCACTAAGGGGTGCCGTGAGATCTTTTGAGAGTGCCGCCAAAATTTCGGGGAAAAAATTCCAAGGGTGCCTCAAACAAGAAAAGGTTGGGAACCACTGGTGTAAACAGTATTCTCATATCATCTAGGACTAGGTATAAGGTGTTGTTGCATGCAAACTCTCGAAATGAAACAAATAAATAAATAATAATAAAAAAGCTACGGAGATTTTAAATATCTATTTCCTTATAAGGGGAACTTTTGAAAGGCTTTCCAAGGGTGCCTCAAACAAGAAAAGGTTGGGAACCACTGGTTTACAGGCTTACATAGTTGACTGTTTAAAAAGGCACAGCGAGACTTATATTCTGAAATACGTAAAGACGCAACCTGGCTTTTATTTTGAGAGGCCATCTCGCTTTATGACCTTTATTTTGGAAAGCGTCCATCCCATGTCGTTTCCTCCGCACGTCCTGATAAACGCCTCTGTTATGGTCTTGTAGGTGAGCAAACATTACCATAAAACATGTTTCTTACAAGATAATACCCAGCGAAGATGATTTTATCCATTCTTTTAGCACCTTACTAATCTAAAGTATGACAATACAATATGAGGAGAGTTTGAGGACAATTTCAGTCCACTTTTTAGTAGTATTTGTGTGTTGCATGCTATTAAACATTAGGCAATAAATTGTTTTTTTTTCTGTTTATTTTTTAGGTTTATTCTCTGCATCAGGATAAAAAAGAGAGACATTAAAATGAGTAATCCACTGAGAGGTGAAGTTATAAGATTGTACAAAAATGTAAGCAGCATTTTCTACATACATTTCTAGATCTGTTATTTTCATATGAAATGTTGCCCATTGGTACCTTATGTCACCCTTTACTGTACATAAAATTGCATGGCAGCCAAGTAAATAAACAGAAGAATAAAAATAAACAGAAGAAATGTAAGGTTTTAATAATGACTATGTATGGCTCGGGTAATGCATTTTTTTTCTACAGCTTCTGTATCTTGGGCGGGAATATCCAAAAGGCACTACATACTTTAGGGAACGTCTGAAAGCAGCTTTCATGAAAAACAAAGATGTTACAGATCCCGAGAAGATCCAAAAGCTGGTTGACCGTGGAGAGTTTGTGATCAAAGAACTCGAGGCGCTTTACTTCCTCAGGAAATACAGAGCAATGAAGAAACGCTACTATGAACCAGAGCATTAATCAATGTTTCCATCACATGTGCCAGACTGTACAGTATACACGCCAGTGTTTAAATCATTTTCTGTACATTTCTGAATGTTTGTGTCTGATGTGTTGCACTATAACAGATTTGGACTTAAACATTTATTTTTATTACTTCTAAGTCCTTGTTAGATTTCCAATATACAGTTATTTGTAATGACAAGTACATATGTATGTATATATAAAAACATTTTAGTTTTATTTGAAGTGATGTTCTAAGCAGGTATTTGTGTAGACAGCTCCACATCACAGAAAGCAAAGTTGGTTTTTCCAAAGGATTTGTCCAGCTCCTGCACCAGGTCAAACGTTCCTGCACTACCGGATACCTTTTAGTGTATTTTAAAATAATTGAAAAAAGTGATGGGAATAGCGTGAGTATATTTGTACATGTATATTTGTATATATGCCTGCATTAAAGATTATACTCACCTGTGCTTTGAGTGCATTGTAGGCTTTGTAAAGGGTGAGGTCTTCTTTTGATAGCGTGAGCCCAGACTGCACTTTCATCTGCCTGCCCCCTTTAAGAGAAACTTAAAAAACATCAGTTACTTTGAACAAAGACAGCAGGGTGCTTCAAGTATCGGAATGTCTTAATACCTGAAAGTATGCTGACAATGAGACCCACGGTGATGACCGTCACGGTCCCCAATGGGCCAAAGTACAGGTATGAGAGCGAGTACCAGTTATCAGCCAGGAAAGGCCTGTTAAAAAACGGATCCTGTTATTTACCAGACAATAGATTTCTGTTCAAATGATTTGTGCAAACCTACCTTTCTGGATTTTCTTCTGTGTTTGCAGTCCAGTTAGTGCTGCCTGAGAAGTTACAGCCATGTGTCACTAGAGCCAATGGTCTGCTGTTCTCTGGTCCTGGAGGGTATATCTGTGCCCCGATGCACACCCACAGTGACAGCGCCAAACCAGATATCAACCCTGCCAAACCTCCCTGAAACAGACACTTTTAAAGCAATAGTTGACCCAAAATGGCAGGACATTCAAGATGCAGATGGGTTCTTTCTTCATCAGAACAGATTTGGATGTAATTTAGTATTACATCACTTGCTCACTAATGGATCTTCTTCAGTTAATGGGTGCCGTCAGAATGAGAGTCCAAACAGCTGCTGAAAACATCACAATAATCCACACCACTCCAGTCCACTTTTCCCTGGATGAATGATTTTTATGGTCAGAAGCTATGGTTTCAAAAGTTAAAACTCCTTAATGTTAAATTTGTTTCTTACAAACATGCAGGTTTTCACTTCACAAGATGTTAGTGATTGGAATCATGTGGATAATTGTGATGTTTTTTATCAGCTGTTTGTACTCTCATTCTGACGGCTAATGCTAAATTTCTCCAAATCTGCTTTGAAGATGAAACAAACTCATCTGCATTTAAATTTAGGTAAATTTTCATTGCATATTAAAATATGTCCATGCAAACCTTTGCATTAGCGCAAGGAAACAGGATGCCAAGAGAAAAAAGGCCCAGGAGAGGGCCACCAACGACTCCTGCAATGCTAATAGCAGCCTGTTGAGGAACAAACAGAAAAGTTTGGATTAGTCATCCAAAAGTTTCACATAATTTTTCAGTAACCCACCTGTAGCATCCCTCCCATTAAAGATGCAACACCAGCCATCCCGATGCACACGGCGCCATAAAACAAACCTGTGATTGGGGAATATCACCTAGTTTAGCTGGTGGAATCATTGATCATGCATTAATGGGCTCTAATTGAAGATATTCACTCACTCATGCCCTTGGAAGCCCAGGACAGCTGTTTCTCTGACAGACTGAGGAATGGCCGTATCAGATCTGCAATAGTTACCGCAGCCAAAGCGTTTACACTGGAGGAGACTGTGCTGTAGACGGTAAACATCATACAATACATGCTCAGAAATGTCAGTTTGATAAATTTGTCTTCAACTCACTCACATAAAGTGCACATAAAAGGCTTCCTAAAGAACTTTTTTTTATTACTGTGAAGAACATTTAAAAATGTGTAAGGTTCCTTCATTATTGAATCACAGATGTCAATGAAGAAGCATTATTTATAAGATCTTCTTAACTACTTTAGTTAACAAATAAGACTATAATGTAAAGTGTTTCCTGATTTTCCATTTAATTTTGATTTTGTCAACACTATATTGGAACATTATAATAGATTATAGCACAATTATATATTAATGCTAATTTATAGTTCTTTTTTGATTTATGATTTATGATCAAGTTCAAGTGAGTTTGGATGAAAAGACAATATGGGTAAGTAAATGATGAATGCACTTTGGGTGAACTAGTTGTCTAAACAGAGAACAAACCTTAATGTGCCACTATATGCTGCTGCCACAAAGAGTCCAGGCACACCAGGATATTCACTCAAGATGTCCAACACCAGGTATGGCATAAGCTTATTGCATACAATAGAGAAACATTATGTAGCATATACCAAATTGATCAATAATGTCATTGAAATGTCATCGGGAGTTTTACCATGCACATGCACGGTTATTTTTATTGCATTTGAGATGCATTGTTGTGGTTTGTACCTGATCCAGAGCAGATACCTTTCTTGCTGTCCATGGATCACAGTTCTTATAAAAGGAGTATAGACACAATCCACAAAATACTGAGCATATCGATATTGCCGAGAGACATACTAAGTTAATATATAAAGCCCTGGATGGAGATAAAAACATAAAAAAATGGTTTAGATGTTTAAGTCTAAACTTCAAGTGTGAATTAGTGTTTTATGATCTGTGCAGTGCTCACATTTTGGCATGGAACATGGACTTGCATGATATGTATCTTTGCACCTGAGCTTGATTAATACCATAGACACTGGTCCAGAGGAACGTCCCTCCCACTGTGATGCTCCAGAAAGTGTGTCTCCTCAGAGGGTTCGGGTCGAAGCTGAGAGGGTCGAATACAGCATGAGAAAGGCAAACGTTTTAAAATCGATAGTCCAAGTAAAAATGCTAATTCTGTCATTTACTCACCCTCATGGTGTTCCAAACGTCTATGAGCTAAACACAAGGGAAGATATATTAAAAATGCTGCTAACCAAACAGTTTCAGTTACCATTTACTACTATTATATATTTTGACCATTAAATGGAAGTTTCCTGTATAGTTTCCAACATTCTTCTCTTGTGTCACGTTGAATAAAGAAACTCAAACAGGTATGAAATAACATGAGGGTGAGTAGATGATGACAGAATTTTCACTTTTCTCTGGACTATCCCTCTAATTATATTCATTCCTGTACCTGTCAGTAATGTCATAACTCACTCCCATAGGTTGAGCCGCCCTCCCTGGGCAGAGTCACTGATGATAGTGGAGATCCCACCCTGCAGCAGCACTGACTGGACGATGACTGCCAAGAGCCCGGCCAACATTATGCCCACTTGGAATACATCTGTCCACACCACTGCCTTCAGACCACCCTGCCAGGGTAAAGATGCAGTTCTTTATGATGCACATTTTAACAAATATACATTACATATAAACAAAATGACACTTGTAACAAATATGGCTACACTCTTAAAAATAAGGGTTCTTTATTGCTTCAGTGGTTCTTTGAAGAACCTGAACATCCATGGAACCTTTCAAATGTTGTTGTTATATTCAAAAAAGTTTCAAAAATGTTCTTCAAAATAGAATGGCATTACTGCAAAAAGACCTTTTTGGAATCTTTTGTAATTTTGTATCATTTCAATATAGAAGGGATTCTAAAACTTTTTTTGTGTATTTTCACTCAACTGAAAAAAAAAAGAAAAAATAATTCAACATATTAATAAAAACTGTTTAATATTTTAGTATCTCAATAAAACTAAAAGAATACTACTCTCCTAACTTACTAAAGTACAGTAGAGAGTGCAAACCACTCCGGTCGACATGACAGCACCCCAGAGATCTACACCTGTGACTGAGAAGTGAAAAGAAGGGAGAGAGTTCACTTGACCGCACGCATACTTGTTACACCATACACTTCACATATAAAGCTGTTTCACTCACACCCTTAAAAATAGAGGTTCTTGGGATTGATGGTTCCATAAAGAACCTTTAATATCCATGGAATCTTCCAATTCCAATTTTCCATGGAAAAAAGGTTATTAAAATGTTATAAATAAATGTTTTTTTTAAGTTCTTTGGGAAATGATTCCTTAATGGCATTACTGTAAAATTATCCTTTTGGAACTTTTATTTTTAAAAGAGAAGGAAGCAAAATAAAAACTGCTTCAAGAAAAAAAGATGAAAAAAGCAACAACTGCAACAACTGCAGAAGTAAAAAAAAAAAAAAATCCTACCTTGGTTTAAAGCCAAAGCTGGAGCATAAATAACCAGACCCGTGTATAACACCTGAGAAGAGATGAAAAATATTACAATGAATTCACTTTGTGATTTAATAAGACATGCAAACACTCACTGTCTGTATGATAAACAGAACTGTCCCAAGTAGTCGAATCACTTTATTGTAACGCATCTCCAGATACTGCAAACAAAGGAAAAACGTTGCATAAGTTACAGAATTAATGCAGAAACATTTTAATATCATTAATATGTTCTACCTTAATAAACTAAATTAAATAAATTAAATATTTTATGTATTATTTCATCTCACCTCATAGGTGCTGGT